>NC_135559.1:5440000-5740000 GCF_964340395.1 Glandiceps talaboti
ATACGTCTTGTTTTTATCTTGCACATTATATCATAAGATGACTTACATGTCAAATAAACCATACTTAAAAGTAAGCAATATAAAAGTACAACATATCTGAAAACAAATCATAGGAAAAGATAAGATAGATTTGTAGAAAATCACTTATCCTTGAATGTAAACAGATTGCATTGTGATGTGGCAATCTCAACATACATTCATATTTTCTTTACTTTTAAATCCTCACGGTGTGTCATTAGCATGGAATCCTAATTTCAAGACTTGCATGTAAAAATTGCAACTCTGAACTCAGAGATCAGATTCACTATTTCCTATAGGGATTAGGGAGAGGGAAAGGGCATATTGTCTGTATATCTAATTTGCATACATATGAAGGATTTACCGTAAGCCTTGAAGTTATGTCCTGTACTCTCAAGGCATACTCTATGACCCTAACATGAATGGCTGACAGCGCTACAACTCTAATGGAGAGATAGAATTGTAAAGCATTATTCAGTGTCCAAGAAAATTACTTTTTGTAATAGAAATTATACGAATATACTAAAGACATCTAGAATAATTTAGGTTTAAATGAGAACAAAGTAGAAGGATGGATATTTAGGTCTAAAAGGGAACAAAATAAAGGATGGTCATTTAGGTCTAAATGACAACAAAATGAGGAATGAGCAACCATCAGAAAGTACATGCCTGGAAGATTACAATGGAAAAACGTATTACATTAGAAGTCGTAGTAATCTCGATGTAGAAATATAGACAAATTAAAACACAGAAGATGAATAATGGAGGTAAATTAGGGTGAAAGTCATCACATGAAAGAAGTCAGTCTGTGGATGAAGATTTATAGAGGAATGTATTACTACTACAAAGTACTCTTTGAAATTAGACCGTAATGGATGAATTGTGGAGGGATATTGCTGCAAAGTACACTTTGAAATAATACCTTAATTCATCAAACTAGGCAATCTAAACTAATCACATTAATTAATTTGGATCTAAAATACAATGGGTGGCGGTGCTTAATTAACAATGAGGACTTACTGAGATGAGTAGAGAATAAACATAGATTGAACAAAAATGGATGTCTTCTTCATCTATTTGTGTGTATATATAAAAAAGAAAACATTTCTGTGTGGGTAATAAATATTCTAAATGTGCACTATTAAAGTCTGATTGTATATATTGTATTTTAAAATTACTGTCATAATTAAGAAGAGAAAACATTGTTTAAGTTAATTCAAATTTGTGCAAGCATTTTCAAAGCATTTTCAAAGAAATTTCTATCTAAAAGTTATTTTTAGGGATATTCTCAATCACTTTTTTGACCAAATTGGTAGAAATTGCTGTTATTTAACTACTGTCATCAAATTTTAATAGACTTTGTCTCACCAGAAACAATGGGTATTGGAACAATACTTTAATAGCTTTTCATTAATGAAAAACATTGTTTACACTTGGTCAATACTTAATAAAGATTACTGTCAATTGCAATGTCACAAACAAAGCTTATTAGAAAGTAATATTTGCCCTTTTAAAAATCCACCTCTAAAATCATAGATTAATTGCTTTAGGGATTAACTATGTTATTATAACTGTCATGGTACCATGTTTTTATCTTTATCTGTATTTCAAGTCTGAGAATTATGATATTTTGATCCTCTTAAAAAGGCTTCCTCATGATTTGATAGACTTTAGCTCGACAAGTAAAAATACATTTTTCTGTGAAGTAACATGTGAGAGTAAAAATTGAAATTTAAGTGACCATTTTGATGGTCATACTGAGTAAAACGTAATGAAAAAAAATGTAACCATGTGTGTGTATATTATTATTCCTGAGTTATAACTTATTGCTTAACAAAATAATCCATTTTTTAAAACTCATAAATTTGTAGGCCATACAGGTCATAAAAAACATAAGGCTGCGTCTTATCAGCATTCATAAACTATTGGATTGAAAATGTTTACCATTTCTTTCATTGCCTGAACCATCATTTGTAAATCATAAATAAAAAGAAGCGTAGCTGAAAAATTTGTGACATAAAACATGTGTTCATATTAAACGATTATATTGAATATTTTTACTATTTTTTCAAAATCACAGACCAATCACTTTGCACATCATACATTAAGAAATATAACTCAATCAATGTTGCCTTGAGCAAGACTTTATGAATTACTTGCATTCCTGTATTGTAACTTGCTGGATTGTACTTTCGTGAATTATGACTATACAGTGGCAAGGCCAAAGCTTGTCATGCGTGAAACTCTACGGCAACGATTTATAGTCCAACTTGCAGCTTAAATAATGAGCTCTTCGTAAATGGATGTTAAGGTGGAAGTATGTGTATCACCAATGGTGTGATTCAGCCCTTCTTGATGTCACATGTTTCTGAACAACTTGCTATGTTGTATTATTGTCATGAGATGAAATATTCCCTGCCTTGACATTTCAATTGTTGGCATTGTAATTTATTGAATTTATATTTTTTCACCCAGGGGAATTCATGCGCTAGCATTTATATGATCATGTTATTTTTAACGCATGTTGTAAATTAAAAACATTTATTTTGTGATTATTGAATTTGTGGCAAAATGTGTTAAACACTGAGACAAAGTTGCAAAGTTTTGCTTCCAAGTTGCAAAATATTTGTTTGAAACATTGTAGCAGTTATAAATCACCTGTTAGAATTTTTAATGTAATGCCGATGTAATTATTACAGTGTATGATCACACAATAGCACTCAAGCTCAATAAACAAGCTTTGTTTGTAAAGGGGGAAGGGGTCTCAAGTCAACACGATTGCTGAACTTCAGTTTCGCACGCTAACCAAATTTTGGCCTAAAAGAATGTAGTTCATGTATTGAGCTTGTGTGACATGGTGCGATTGTCCCTGAGGTAAAACATGTCAACATGTACAACTTGTCTTATTTTGAATGCAAAAATAGAATGTATTCCTTGTCCTGGCTTAGCAAAAGTCAGTTATTGAAATCATGTGACACTACATCTTTATTTTTCCATTACAATAATTTTTACTGGTAGGTGGATGACTAAATATACATACTGGTACGTTAAAAATAACTAATACACAAAAACAGAAATTTAAAAAAAATAAACAGTGTTGCTGTATAATCTAAACAAAGAACTCAATACTGTGAAAGATCAAGTTCACTGTATGGCCATGATAAGCTTCTACCATGTTTACTTAGCATGCAATTTAGATTGATTCTCCATGAAGTTTCCAAATTTGAAGTTCAAAGAAGCTTGTATCATCTTGGTCTAGTTTGACAACGCTTAATGACATGTAAATGTTTGAATTCAGTAGTCACTATGTAACTATCAACAACATGTAATTTACAAAGCTCTTGAACTTGATGACATTTGCTTCTATTTTTCTAATATACTGAAGCACCAATTCAACACATCACATCACAAATTTACAAAAAATTGTGATTTTTGGATCAAATCTATCATTTTGACATGGAAATATCTAACCTGTTTTATCGTTCGCTAATTATGAAGATTGAAAATTTTAGAAAAGAGCAATTTTATGATGGCATGCATATTTATTGAAATCATAGCAACTACAGATATTAGTAAATACAATTAAAAACCAAGGTGTTGTTGACAATATTTATATTACTCAAATATCAATTATATTCATAAGTCAACATTTCTGCTTTGAATAAAAAACTACAACATGATGTGAAATTTTATGCTTCAGTTATCTGGTAAGTGGAAATATATAAAATTCTTCTAGATGTTATTATTAAAAGTAAGGCAGAATAAACCACTAAAACTAAGTTCTATGCATTCAATTTTCTCAAAGAAATCAGATGAGAAATGTATTCATGCGTTGAATGAAGTGAAACTCAGTTTTCTTTAAACACTGAATTTTAAACAGTATTGGTAATGCAGACCATGGTTACCGTAACAACAGGGATGTTTTCTTTAGCAAATAACATGATTTTAAGAGAACGTTGTCATGAAGGTGAGTGGCGTAGTCTTATTGCGTGTCCATTTAAACATACTCATGTAGACACTAGTTCATCCCTTTTATCTCTAATGTATCCTACTTTCCTACTTTCATCCCACTAGTTAAATCTCTGTCATCTGTATGCATACATCGTTGTATTCATACTACACAGCAGCAATTGGTGTTGTGACGATGTGTTTTCTATGGTTGCCGTCAATCATTGGCATGACCGTTTCACAATAGTTCAAGTCAAATGGACTGCATATTAATAAGACTAAATGCTGTCTTTTGTGTTTGTCAGATAACTTAAAAGATAACACCAAAGTTGTTTTTTTGGGAGCTTGTGAATAAAATTCTCAAACGAAACATCTTTTTGCTGGTCCAATAGTCTGTTTTGTAATGATCTCATGATGACAAATTCATAAAAAAGCAATATTCTATTTCTTATTGGTATGTATCCTTACATACCAATTGAAAAAATACTGCTAATGGCAATATGTACAACTGAAATCCAATATCTGACATACACATTCAGCGAGAGAAACACACCTCAAACATGAAAACACCCCCTACAGGATAATGGAACATCCCATGGCCTTTAGCCAAGTGATTATGAAATATTATATAACCGTACCTCATACTCACTATTTTGACAGAAAATCACTCTTTTTGATGCAACTTAAAAACCACTGATTGGATTGCTTTCATTTGAATACTTTTTCATCTACTATAAGCAATGTCCCTACCAAATTTGAAATCAATTGATCCAGTGGTTTCTCATTTTCAGTTGTTCACATACACACGTACACACACACACACATACACATACATACATACATACACAGACAAAACGTGATTCGTATAGCACGCTGAACCTCAGTTCAGGTGTGCTAAAAAGCATATATAAGTGTAAATATAGTTTAAGGAAGACACAGCTGTTACGTTCTATATTACATTAAAATCGACAAGGCTATGAAAACACCTTTATTGATTAATGTTTGCAAACTTCTATTATTTTCTGTACAACTTTAGCCAGGGGATATTTTCTCTCTTTACAATTGGATGACTAAAGGTGTAAAGGAGAGAATGTGTTGATGATTGAAATTCACTGATTTTAATGTAAACTATCATGACATTCAAATATTGAACATTCTACAGTCATTACTTTATGTGAACAATACACCTTCACTGACTGAACTCAATATAACCATCAGTTACAACATGTATAGTTATCAAATTGATGTGTTCTACACCAATGATGTATTTCTGGAGGGAAAATGTTTTTCTCTCAACTCTCTGTTTAAATATGGTAATGAAGCATACTACACCAATGATGTATTTCTGGAGGGAAAATGTTTTCCCTCAACCCTCTGTTTAAATATGGTAATGAAGTATAATTCTGGAGAGCAAAAAAGTTCAAAATCAATTTGTGATAAAATTGAAATTAACTCAGAAAAGATATTTAAGTTTCCATATTTCCACAGAATGGTGGAATTGGCAAATATTTCAGAATATTCTAGATATGTATTTTGTCACCAATCACTAAATGCATAGTTACTTTATTTTTATAATTTTTTGGTAACTTTTTTGATGCATTTGTGAAATTTATCTTCTTGGCAAAAATTGTTGGCAAAAATTGTCGACATCATTTGTTTGCTCATAATGATTAAAATTTGTTCAAACATTTAAACATTTTGTCAGACTAATATTTATTTAATCATAATGTAAATATGAGATCAGTTACATTGAATAACTTAATTATGAATTTATGATTTTTACATAATATATATATGGGAATAGCTAGTAAGATATGGAATATGCCCTAATATCTGATTTTACATAGATTACATTTAGATATAAAAAGAATTGAATACAAGTAAAATATTATGTTTGACCAAAGAGATGACCTTATATGCACCAGATATGGAAATAGACAATAAAAATAATCCAAAAATTGTAAAGAATTAAAATATTAAATATGGAACTAGGTACAGCTTTACATGCATTAGATAATTTGGAAATAAAAAGAACTCGAACTCAAAACAAATAAAATATTAAGTATGGCCCTATATGTGGCTTCTATATACATTAAATATACATTATATATATAGGTTTGAAAATACAAAAAAATTCAAAAATCAAAAACAAGTAAAATATTCATTATTATTTTTACATGCATTGAATAAGAACCTGAAAATAAAAAAATCACAAAATTGAAAACAAGTAAAATATTAAGTATGGCCATGTAATTTTAATATTTTTTCATCATTATCAAACTAGCCTTTATCATATTGACACATAACAAGTAATTTCCCTGCAGATTGATGATTTTCATAACATAACTATTATTCAAGATTACAAGTCGGAATACAAACTACAACTTATGAAATAATTCATAATATACGGTTAATACATTCACAAAACGAGGTTGTCATAATATAAGTAATCCCAAAATAATATAGTGTGTTCATAGTGCATTAGTCTATCAATCACAAAATTGCTAAAATACAGACATAATACAGTTCAAAAACATATTAAATTACCATGTAAAAATAGAAGTGGATGTATGCATTCCATTATGTATTTTGTTCTGGCAGTATTATAGAATTATATTTGTTTTCATCTTAATTTTCTCTAAGTAGTTAAAATCAACTTGAGCTCCCTAAGATTTTCACCAGGGTTTATTTCCAACAGAGTTCAACTTGATCAAGGGAAAAGCGACTTGAGTGTCCCAAGTATTTCACTAGCAATCATTTCCAACTAATATTCTTTTCAACATGTTTACTATTTCAATGGGAAAAGCATTGAGTTTCCTTCAGGTATTTCACCAGTGTTTATATTTCAAGAAAATTTCTGTTCAACTTAAAATAAAATTTTGTCAAAATATTAAGATTTCCATGGCAACTATCAACATATGAATATTTAGTTGATAATCAGAAAAAAAGGATAGTGTAAAAAAGTTTCAATTATTTTTTCAGTGCATCAACATTTAATTTACTAGAATTTACTAGAAAACTGTATCTTGTATGGAATGCGCAAGTGATGACATTTGTTTTATTGAATGTGATGATGACAAAAGTCCAGTCATTTAAGACATATATTTGATCATCATAGAATTTGAGGTCAGAGAATTACATTTACATTTAGTGTTTAGTGTAGCAGTATAAGTGAGACAGACAAGTGATGTGCACCTTTGTTTTTAATTGACATGAACCCAAATTAAAACCTTAACACAACTAATCAAGATGTAAATTTTGATGGAAATATGAAAAGAAGCATGCATCGCCCTTCTCAATATGCTAACAACACATCTGAAAACATATTCCCAGCCGCAAACCTAAAACATGAATTTGACACATGATAGGTCATGTACTCGTCTTTTTATTTCGTTTAAAAAACCCATAACCTTCTAAATCAGCCCTTGTGTGAAAAAAGCATGGAAATCTGATAAAACAATACCATCCCATACCATCATGATTTGGGTTTTGATGTAAAATACCATTTACCCACTAGACTTACTGCCCAAACAGTGTACCTTCACCTGCTTTTGTAACATGGTTGACATGTTTTGTTAATTATGTCATACGCATGATATACAGGTACTTTGTTACTTCATCTAAATTGTGGCTGTCAAATTAAAATCTGTGCCTTCACTACGATTAATCACTTCTAAGCTCTAGATGTATGGCAACACATTGATCTCCTAAATAAGCTTACTTAGGAAAATTACTCTGGGTACCACTTGAATTTCCAACAAATTTGTATTTTATTTTAAATTGAAAGAAAGTCTTCAAGTGATTGGTTTTGGTGCATTATCATTTTGTAAAGTCTACTTGAGGTGTCACTTTATTCTAATACCCAACAAAATTGTGACCTTAATTTCTGTAATGAGTAAGGTATGAAAATGAACTCAAATTCGCACCAGATTTAATTTCTTTGTTACTGGGTTTACCAAACCTTAGTAAAAACATAGTCACCTGACTCCATGTATACACTGGGCATGAATACATAATGAGTTGTTTGTGTTTTCTAAAGTGGTAAGAAAGGTGGCTTGTAAATATCATTCTGATTCGTGCTATTTTGTAACAACTGACACTATGGTATGTCTGTCAAACATACCTATTTCCTGTTTACACCATTTCTTTATAAATACAGATATTATATTATATTGTCTGTCATGGCTATTACCCAGACACAGATTGCTGGAAAATTTCCCTCATACATTCATTTGCATATTACTGAATCATATGCCACCAATATGGTTTTGTTTTACAACATCATGTAATCTCGGATATGTAGAAAGTTCATGTTTGTGTATTCAAGCATTTAATAGTATGCTGTCAATACTGGGTAGATGTTTATGTTCAGCAATATATACAAGTAGTAAAGGAATAGAATCTGTGATAAATGTAGAACTATATCTAGGCAGTCTCATTAGAATACAACATGTAACATACTATTTTGACGTTCCCCAGGAGATCGACCCTGTGATGTATCAGACTGCTAGGAGTTGAAGACAAGTTATTAATAGACATATTTGTATCCTGATCAACATCCTAACCCAAATACATTCACCTCCAATAACATCTAGTAACATGCAAAGTATGTTTCCTGAAATACTTTCCCAAGCTTTTTTCTAATTCATACATCCCACTTATCATAACTGAAGACTATGATATATATCACATTGGTAACTGTATCTAATACAACCTCATAAAGTATGACAAAAACTTTGAAAATTTAAACCGAGTGATTGTGATCTGTGGGTGGTCTGTAGGAACATATGTATGGGTGGCAAGTCATACGGGCATGAAGATATAGGGTTTTTATGCATCATTAGGTAACAAACCTGGATTGTGGTTTTAATACTTTGATATAGAAATCAAGCAGCTCACATGTAGTATGTAGTGCACACATATTTGTCCTGCAGCTTTTTATCAATTTATGTCACTTTTTGAAATATTTGATAAGAAAATGCTGTGAGACAAATATGTGTGCAGATGATAATATAGTGTCGTTTAACCCTTAGATGGAAAAGGGGAACATTAGTCTGTGATTTAAATTTGAACAATATTTCTGTGTTCAGGAAGATTTGTATTTTAATTGATGTGATACAAGATTATGTTTAGTTATAAATATGATATACATGTACACAATTTGCATAAAATATATTTTTGACGTGTGAATGAGTAAACAATTTCAATTTTTCTAGAATATCTAGCATTTCCATGTTTTTATTATGGTAATAGATGTACTGTTTATGATTTGGTACAGAAGCTTAAACCTTATGAAATGTGATTAAAGTATAGACATTAATTTATTACGACTAGATAACTTTATTCTGTTTACATTTTTATGCATATTAATTTGACAATTTGCATAATTTGCATTACATTGAGGTATGACTCATATTTACTATATTTTATAATTGCATAGAATTAATCTCAAAAGCTTGAAAGTCTTGAAATATAAGTGGAGACATATTGAATTTCAAGGCACCCTCACTTTTAATATTTTAATGCATACTAATGTGTTAATTTGCATATTAGGTAAACTTATGTACATTTAATGTACATAATATTACGGTTTCATGATAAACCACAAAAGCTAGAAACTGTGACATATAACATGGTAATTAAAGTGAAATTGAACAACTAGTACATCGTCATTCTCTTTGAATTTATTTTTATGCATATTGATACTGTAATGTGCATAATAGTGTTGTTTTGGGTCTTTGATCTTTGGTACCCTGTCTGTGCTGACATGAAAACCAGTTTACAACCAATATTGATAAGATCTTAAATATCAGATTACTTTTGGTAGTGAGAGAGTAATTCATCACGTTTTGTGATAACAGTAATATCAATATTGGAATATGAACATGTTTGCACAATGTTATTGATAAAATCAACAAATCTAGAAAATATATGACGTGAGAAAGTAATTGAAAAGTCATACTGACATAGTCGAACATTATTTCCCATACCAGGAGACTGGCTTTTTATTAATTTCCGGTGAAAAAACTGAATATGCACTACTACTAGACATTGTAATAATGACTAATTTGACAAGTGAGAACTTGTATACTTAAGTGTAAAAACCGTTTAATTAGTTGACTTTAGTCATGATATTGTTATCGTAGGAATGTAGTAGGATAAGTTTCAAAATATGATAGCTGTTTGAATTTTTGTTGTCGAATTGAATTCTTAATCCGTCTGTATTATATTTGCCACCTATTTGTTAACATGCAATGCATTTAGGAACTAAAACTATTTATAACTGAACATATGTTTCCAATAACATAAAAATACGAGTGGTGCAAGATGGTTTTGTTACCGAATTTATTAAGTACATAAATTCAGTCAATTTTCTATCATTTTTACTACCCTTCAAAAAATGTACATTCTGATTTGTAGTGAATTGTAATTTTGACTTGGATTCTTTGTCAGTTAGTATGGCTGTGTAACCTGAGATGAAACACTGTATAATACATGGAACTAGTAACACTGTAGTCTGCAATTTTGCCTGAAAATATTGTATAGAACGTGTGACTGTAGACAGGTCACGACATTTGAAGCTGTGCATTTAGAAGTGCTAATTTATGCATAGAAGTTTGATGTTTTCCTTCATCATTAATTTATTTTCCATGGACCTTTACCAAGATGGTTGCCAGGTAACTGAATTGGAGTCTTCATGTGGAATTTAAACGCAGTGATTTGTATGATGATGGATAGGTAGCAAGTTAAACATGGATCGTTTGGTAAATCTGCAATGATGCATAGCGTAATACTGGTGTTTGCTCTATGTCACAACAATCACTCTGTTGGTTTCCTTCTGTGATATGCATATCTCTTAAGGTGTTTTCCCTCAAGTCATTTCCTTGTTGTTCATATTTTCAACTGAATTCTACAAAAACCCATATGACATTCAGGTTGTTTGAATTACAATCATCATTGTACAGGTTTGGAATTGATATTTTGGGTTTGTTATATAAAATAAAATAGAAAATATTCTCTGTAAAATTCACTATTTAATTAAATTTTCGTTTAAAATCTGTACATATTTAGAGGAACAGAAAGCTGAAAAGAATTACAATATTTTCATAAATAAAGCATTTTGTTGTGGAATTGAATTAACCAATGTGAGAATTAATAAAGTTACAGATATTGAATAAGCATAAACATACCTTATACTGAATATACATACTTTCAAAAGCTGAAAAATATTAAATTTACTGAGAATTTTAAATTTGTTTCTAAGAAGATGAGACAAAGGGATCCGTGCAAAATCCATGACTTGTAAAACATTCTTGTGTTTGCAACATTGCAATATCATAGCAGTGATTGGCACATGCCACTTGTCTATCATTCCCTCTCATATTGACATACTTTAGCACCTGCATTGGTGTGTAACATTACTTGGAAGATAAATGAAAGATTAACTTGTCTTGATTTACGTTCCTAGTCGCTTCAAAAACTAGATTCCAATAACTTCGCTATTACTTCATCTTGATTTGTTGCTAATACTTACGACAATGATAGCATCATTAGTTTCATGGCAACGGTTTAAAAACAAAACATGGGAGTTTGATTGCAACTTGCTTTAAGTTGAGGGCTACTTGCTGTAAGCTGAGGGCAATACAATCTGTATATTATTAATTGTAATTTCCATAAGTATTCTGTGTTGTGGTGTCTATGACAAGTGGAGTGTTATAAGTGGATTACTGTGACTTGTCATACCTTGCTTAAAAAACAAAACATGGGAGTTTGATTGCAACTTGCTTTATTTTGAGGGCTATATAATCTGCATATTATTAATTACCAATTTGCATACATATTCCGTTTCATGTGTTTTGGTGTCCATGACATGTGGAGTATAAGTGGATCACATAACTTGCCATACTTTGCTTAAAAAACTAAACTTTCTACATAAGTTGAGGGCTATATAATTTGCATACTATTAATTTCCAATTTGCATAAATGTTCCCTTTCATGTGTTTTGGTGTCCATGACAAGTAGAGTATTATAAGTGGATCACTTATGACTTGCCATACTTTGAGTTCATGTAAAACAAGCTGTTGTAAAAAAGATTCCTGTCAAGTGGATGCCATTGTAATATGATCTACAAATGTACATGTATGTTGTCACACGTTTTACAGAGATTTGTTTCTGTGCTGGATTAAGTCTCCTCTTGAGAGAAGTGCACACCAAGTCAATGTATAGTCCAGGCTGTAGATCACTGTAAACATCTTAAAGGAAGGTTGTCAGCCTGCAACATTCAAAATCTCAAGCATGAGTGACTCTTACATGAGAAAGGCACTATTTGTATTTAACGACCTTTGGGACCAAACAACAACCTATTCTCCACACTCCTATATAATATAATATCTCTTTCTTCATGAAAGCAATGGAAAAATTAATTTTTTACACTGCTTTCCTCCATTTTTACAGCTCAACCCAAAGGACTACATGAAGTGGTGACAAAATGAAATTACTGCAGGCTAAATCTATTTTGCAATACTTTAAAGACTACAGTCCTTGAAAATTTGTCACAAAAGACCAGACTTTATCGAATTTAAAGATTTGATGCTGGAATTGAATTGGGCAAACCCAATCTGTGTAATGGAGTGAATATGGGTCACATAGTGATTTAATAGACTTAGCACAGAGTCTTATCATTTAAATTGTAGTCTTTTCACTGTTATGCAGTATCACTGAATCTAATGTATTTTGTGTTGTCTAATTCTTATTCTGTATAGCAGGCTATATCAAGAATTGACGTGAAAACCACATAAAGCCACATGGTTGGTTAATGAGGTAATGACACAGTACAGGTAACAAAAACCATGGATTACAGTGAGGCCTTCATTTTCCATCAGGGGAATTTTTATTTATTAAATCAACTGACAACATATTACAAACACTATATATAATATATATTATAATAATACATGTCTTTTGAAGGATTTTAATTCCACAAAGTTCATATAATAACTAATTTGGATTCTAGGATTTTTGAATTTTTCATTATATATTTTGTACTGTATTGCCAATAGATTCACATTACATTACAACATATTGGAAATACTTATAACCGATTTATCAAAAGGATCCGATTTTGAATTTTCATATTTCCCTAATTTGGAATAAAGTCTCTTCATAATTGTCAACATTGATTACACAGTTTGCTGAAAATATCATGTATGACTTTGAAGTATTGTACTGGTTAACAAAATACTACCTGTTATAACACAAAACTATTTTCATAAATAACATATTTTATAAAACCATTTTAATTAAAAGTCAATAAAACTGTCCCATGCCTTGGAAAGGTAGCTTGTAATAAATATGTAGGGTCTAACAGTTTTATGACCAGAACATGGATTCCAGCTGAGAAATTATAGTGGTTTAAAGAGAGGATTTATGTGCCGCTCACACCTGTTTCTCGTAGTGTATATAGTTGATATTTTACTACATTGAAACACATTACTTAACAGAAAAATATAATGTCAGAATTTAATAATATTTAGCTATAGAATTATACTTCTTCTACAGCTTGCTCTACGGCTTGAATTTTGTGGTATATTTTCTTTAAGATTACAATAATCTATCGGAAAAACAATATCTCTATCACATTTCAAGAAATTGGAACTCTTATGAACATTTTAATCAAATACTATGAAATATTAATGTTAATTGATATGGTACTTAGACTTAGAGAGAATTGTCTTTTTCTTTTTGAATTGAAACTCCCTATATTAAGCCATAAATCTTTCTACTCTGATAAATGAGAAGACTACAAAATTTTCCATCTATATCTTGAATCTGTTAAAAGTGAAATCCCAGCAACTGTAGTCATTTTTAGTGAATTTTTTTGCAAGCAATGCGCTATTTTAGTTTGACATTTATCAATGAAATATACTAAATACTGCCTGCACAGACATATAGCAACACAACAGCCTTTTATAATTTGATAAACTCCTTTAGATCACACAGTCTATCGTTCTGTAAATGCACCAGATTAAATCACTCACAAAAATATGTACCCCACCACATGGCAATTAATATTACTGGGTTGATTTGGACACAATGATGGTTCCAAATTTAGACTGACATCATCAGAAACAAAATGGCCGTGGCAATGGTTCAACGGGCAAAAAGTACAAAACTGTATATCATGCATTTGTATAACAATGGATTGATAAAAAAATAAGAGATTTTCTAATGAATTCCTAATAGATGTTACTTTTTAAGTAGTCAGTTGTGAAGTAAATGGGTAATTGGGCATGTTAATCTTGACTTTGACTTCATTGTAAGGTCATTTGTAAGGAGAGCACAATCATTGCCATTATCTGAAGGAATTTGACCATTTGTGCATCACACAATCTCATACTAAATTTATTTGAATACAATTCCATAATTGTTAAAAATAATATATTTTGGCCAATCCAAACTACATTTTACATGTAGACTGGACTAAAAGAGATGTTGTTGGTCTATAATATAATATTTTACAAAAAAATAAAAAAGAGTTTACATATTTTCCACATGTGTACTAAAGAGGATATTTGTCATGTAACTGTAATATTATTTCACAAAAAAACTAAGTTCAATTTATGATAATGATGATAATAATTATGTAAAATACAAGATGTTTACTACTGCATTTCACAAAATCTCATAAATAGTTGATAAAATCCAAATTCAAAGACCAGAGTACAAGGAAAATGTAGTAGAGAACAGTCTCTGAAAAAAAAAATAAATGGCAAGTATATAATCTCAAACTAAAATGATAAGAGTATTAAAATGAAGGAAAAATAATTAGAATACAACAAATAAGAAATACAATATAATGAGCCAATCTTAAGCAGCTGGTGAATAAATGTGACACAAATAGTAAAAATTTTATCATGTTCATGATTTTCTGGACTGAAATGATTTGTATTGAGATTGTGATAAGATATTTCGGAGTGCTAAAATGAAAGTCTGATTTTTAACACATTCTAAGAATTGTGTCAAGTAATGTTCTCAGTAGGGCAACTTAATGTTGGCAAATGCTTATAGTATTTCACATGTGGTAAAATGTTCTTGTGCTGATAGAAATCAATTTGAACTCTTTAAAAACATGAACAACATCTTATCAATACTTCTCAAAAGAGGTAGAGTGTGTTGCTGAAATATAACATTGTGCAAAATAGATGCGTTTCTGATAATACAAGTAAATTCTAGTGTTCAAAAATATTTGAATTGATAGCATCCATCAGCACCAACAAGTGTTTTAAACAAAATGGAATCCATGTTGAATATGCAAATTATAACCTGTAACATCGAATATGCAAATTACATGTGTAATGTCAAATATGCAAATTTCAACATGTAAGTTACATGAATGTACAAATTACAACCTGTAACATTGAATATGCAAGTTTCGACATATAACAGTGAATATGCAAATTACAACCTATAATATCAAATATATGCCAATTGCAACATTTAATGTGCTGAATATGCAAAATGAAATGTCACATGTTGAATATTGAAAATGAAATGGTATGTGAATTGTAATGAATAGATGAAATAGAATCTATAGACACATACACATCATTCTTGCAGCACATATTTTGCTGAAGCAACGAAGCCCTCTTGGTGGGTACATTTTGAATGGTGCCATAAAGAGGCCTGTGGCTTATGATGTTTGTTGATTTACATATGCAATGTTGGATATGCAAACTGCAGTGAATCATTTTGAGTATGAAAATTGGAATAATTTGTAAGAAATGAATTATGATTGATTTGTGTAACTGTAAAACTATTTTCTGCAATATGGTAGTATACAATCCATCAATTTATTTTAAAGACTAATTACATATGGTATTATATAATGTACCATTATAGTATATTGAAAATGTTGAAAAATGTAAATGAAAAAATTATCGGTCAAAGCATGGTAACCTTTGACCTATACTTAAAAGCATGATACATTATACACAATGCATGCACAATGTTATTTAGGATTAAGCATATGTTCATTGTGTTTCATTAGTCAGTTTTTTTGCTGTAAATGAACACTTATAGTGCATGCAAGTCTGGAGTGTCCCATTACAGTGTGTATGAAATTTATGGGAAGCTCAAATAGTACTCCATGGGGACACAAAGCAGTGAAACTGTAGATTCTATTTGTATCATATAGCCTATTTGCATGCATGGTGGTTTCTTGGTACATGTATCATGTAGTTTCAAATAACGGTATATTATGTTTAGCGAAATTTCGCATTACTTTATTTTGATATCTTTGTGAAATTTGTGTTCGCTTCAAATCAGAGAGAGTGTAGGCAAGAGTTGGAACATCGAAAACATTTGTTAAAAAAATGCTTGAAGGTATAGTATATTTATCATAAATTATAACTTCCATAAACTGATCCCGATATAATTACATTTTAACATGCTACTAAAAAATTGAAGAATTCAAAATAGAAATACTTTATGTAGACTTCCTCATGTACCAATAACACCATTCAGGAAGTCATTTTAACAACTATATATGTATGACAGTGTTATTGCTTACGTTGGTCACCTAAATTATAATCTTGTGCTTTCAAAATCAGAAATATAGCCATTTAATATTAATAATATAGGCCTACCAAATTCCTGAAGTTAATTAGATATTCATGGTGCTTTATTTAATGTAAATGTTCAGTTTGTAATATTGAATATTTCACTGTAAAGCCTGCTTTTATTCAAAACTAGTCACATTCACCATTTTGTGTTTACTAAATTACTTGTATAGCCATGAAAAGTTGTATTTAAATTGTGATACATGATATTATTTGATATACTGAGTACTTCATTGCAAAGTTCCCTTTGATACATCTGGTCACATGTCCAAGTTTTGTAAAAAAAAAAATGAATTATAGGTATTAATAAATATGATATTTGATCTTATACTATATGTATATAATATCAGTGGAATATGCCAAGGCCACTTTGATGCAAAAATGGTCACATTCTACTTTTTAAATATGAATTATAGATATTAATAAAAATGATTTTGATATTGAATTACAAGATATCTGTTGAAATAAAAGAACATTTCAGGTGTTGACTGACATTTGTTTTAAAAAAAAGGATTCATTAGAAATATTCCTTTTGGAATCCCTCCAATAAATCCTAAGTTATGATGCTATCAGTATTTGGCTAAGCAGGTGACTCGTTTTCTGCATCATAAATTCCCTTTGCAACTGGCAACGAGTTTTATATCGTCTTGGTGTGAAATGAACTCGCTGCGATGAGTCAATCTATCAGTTAAGGAGCACAATGCGTGAACAGTTAACGTCAAGAAATATGGGGAAGCTAACACAAGATAAGAGCCGTTAGGTTAGTCTATGGCTGAGAGTTATCTTTCAGGGCCGCGAGATAAAATCAGTTCTTTCGTTCAATGAACGATAGAGTACAAAGTGAGGATGTGAATGCCATGCTATCTATAGTATCTGTTGTACAGTAACGACGTGCATTATTTAGATGTAGAAAACAACCTTTTTATCAGTCGCATTCAAAGGTGTAAATAAATTCACTGCTGTAGTGTTGACGGTGTTGAAATAATAATGAGGAATCTAGAATGACTGCATGAGGAAGCTTTTCTTCATGCCAGCCATATTGTATGATGATGAAAAGCAAGATGATTGGGTTTAAAGATTCATGATGTCGATGCCTGGTTTTCATCATATGCTTTCTGTAATATTATAACTGCTAGCATACTACTTGTATAGATTAAAAGGAAAATGGCCTGAATACACAAGTTCATCTTGACTCGCAGGAATAAGATGGATTAAAATGGACTGAATAAAAACAGTAATGTGGAATTTTCTTATAAAAAATAACAAACTTAATTAACATAGTTGAAATGTGATGTTTTATTTTTCATGGTAATGTTTGAAATGTAAGGCGCAACACAAAAACAAGAGTTGTGTACATTTGGATGTATTAAATATGAAAGTGGTGTAACGACAAGATGTTACTTGTGATGTTAGTGGCGGATTAATGATAATATGGTTGCTAATGGTGGACAATTTATATGCTACAGTGTAAGTTTAACTCAACTGAATACCTGATGGTAACGGTGTCTGTATCTGTATAAATTAAAATTCATACTATAAAAATGTAGTGGAGATAGAGGAGTGTGTGTGTGAATACCATATGGATAGGTGAAGCATTGTGTTGAAAATTTAAAATATACACATGAAATGGAGGGTGAGGGTGAGGGAGAGGGGGTTCAATACCTGATGTGTAGGATTATGAGAAGTATGAAGTTAAAAATGAAAATGTTCACAATTGAAATGGAAAGGAAGGAATACAAGATGGGGTTGAATGTGGCTTTATGAAGTAGTATGACTTGAAAATTGAAAATTGATACTATTGCAATGAGGGGTTTTGCCACAGACTTGTATTTAAAGTAAGCAAAAAAATTACTGAATACAAACCATGCAATTTATCAAAATAAACCTTGCTACCAGTATAATTGAAATATGGGGAGAAATAACACATTGTAACTAGTATGTAACATTTGTGAAAATAATTCCATGAAATGACAATTAGTACAATTGATATAGGAAGGTAATCAAAATATCCAGACTAGAGAAATAGCAAAATATGTGAATTCTAAGTGTTACTTTTGTACTTAGTAATGGTTGATTGTTTGTAAAGGAAGGCACTAACTCTTCATGCTTATGAATATTTCAAGATTAAGTGGATCTGTCAGTCCTGTTACATTAACGAGCTCCTGTCATGTAAAAAAACTGTAGTAACTTGATTCTGAATGACCCCTTGCCATTGGCAACATCATTACTGTCTGAATCACAGCCTGCTGTTACGTAGCAACCAATGTGGTTACCAAGGCAACCCATCAGTACTGGTAATTGTCTTGAGTTCAGAGCAGCTGGAAAGAATGTCGGTTTCTAGTTGTGTTATTGATGGCAAATTTTATGTTCAAATTTGCATTTTCACAGCCATCATGACACTAAATAGAATTCTGTTTTCATTTATAGATTGGACATTGATTAGCATTGTAGAGAGGATTGCCTCATTTTAACCTACACAGTAGAAATTGTTGATTAATTGTCGTCAAAATATTTTAGGTAAAGGAGAAAATATAACAGTGACTGTTGGCTAAATGAATATTTAGTCTTAAATTCAGATGTTCTAAAATGCCTTAGAGACCATGTTAGTTCTGTAAATAATAATGAAAACATTAAATATTTTAAAAAGTGTTGTTTTTCATATAAAGACAAGAAACCGATCCATAAAAAAAGAGATGACAATGTATGTTTATTGATTTATTTGTGTAGTCGTGATATTCATATTGCTGTGGTTGTGTAGAGTCAATGCAATTTTAGATTATTCGTATGTGTTTCATTTTCCAGAGGTGAGTGTACGTAAAAGTACAAAGGTTTGATGTCCCAACTCTTGCCTACACTCTATTGATGATTGTTTTTTTTGTAAGGATTAAAGTGAAATAGGTCATCTTTCGTGTAATATATTAAAATCCTCTAACCATGATGAGAATTGGAATAAAGTGACATAGTTCAACTTAGTGTTCAACTTAATAATAAACAGGCCTTGGAAATAAATTATTTAGATTTTTGCTGTTACATTTGTTCAGGAAAGCTCCAAACCAATCTTGGTTCAAATCAAGAAAAAGATATGAGGATTACCGTACAAATTTTTTAGATAGAGATCAAAATGTATCAAAATTTAGTCATTTTAGAATCCAATATGGCCGCCGATTACTGTGTTTAATTATTAAACTCTGGGAAAATAAAACATTGTTGATTTCTTTGAAAACAAGATGACGAACCCTCAATTTTTTTTAATTATTTCAAAAGGACTAGAAGCAAGCTTTCATATTGGTAACTTTGGAGAGATTTTAAGAAGTTTGATTTTCAGTGAAATTCTACCTTAAATGTTGGTACTTTATTTTGTCTGAGCAACAATTTCATCTCGAGTACATATTGTGTATTCATCTCAATGTGTATTGTTATGTAAGTATAAAATCTCCATATAGTGGTGTTTTTTTATCATAAAGAGGTTGTTTCTGGATGACCTGATGTCAAAGTATAGCTGGACCTAAAAATTATTCATTTCATTTAATTTGCCTAGATATCATATCAATTTTGTTTCTATATGACCTGATGTCAAAAGATAATTTATGGGTGGACCTAAAAATTATGCCATCAAATGATTCATTTAGTTTGCCTAGATTAAAGTATGTATTTTGAAAATTTCAGCCCCCCCCCCCTTCCCCCATTCACAACCACCAAGCAGCACTCTAAAATAACAGTCAAGAGTAGACTGCTCAGTGTATAAACAGTAAAGTTCAAGAATTGTTTTCCAACTGTGCTAACATTAGGTTAGCAGCTGACTAGCTCACTGGACACCTGGCACACCTTCCAATTATACCGCACTGCCATCATGCATGGTTGATGTCAGCACATGTGGTATGTTAACATCAGGCTAGCTCTGATAATATTATGCTGACACCAGGGTAGAAAAATGGAAAGGGATTTTCGCTTATTTAGATATTTATTTATTTATATATTAACTTTGTTTAAACTCAATGTACAGGTGGCCTGAAGATGGCCACTCTTCTAACTTTTTGAGTGTTCAAACTTTAATAAAGGAGAACACCACTCCAGGACATTGGTATTTTCATAAACTTTTGGTTTCTGGAGTCATTATTTCACATCACATGAATATTGCATGTTTACCAAGGAACACCAAATTGAACCTGTAGTTCACTTTCATTGTTCTCATAGTGGTCCCATGTTGCCTCATATGGGACTTAACACGCATATGAATTAGATGGACAATGAATATTCATGACAATTGTTCTGAAACTAATATAAACATTTAGGAATCATGAATATTAATATGTGAAATCATGAAATAACTTTTTGATATTTTTTATTTTATGATATTTTCCGGGAGTTACGTTCTTCTTTTCAAGCAAACTACAAAAATGATGTGTACATTTGAAATACTGTACACTACCTTGTTCTGTTACTAATAGTCTCAAACATCAATATTGAACTTTGAATACAAATTTTACCAGACTTCTAACAAACTGGATGTGTATATGAAAATAAACCTTCCGTTGATCAGGTTTTCAAACTGAAAGTGAAAACACACAAAATGTCAACCACATGGTGGTTTAGCACCATAGGAGGACGTACCAGAGACAATCAGTAAAACATTCTAATAATTCTGTGTACTTAAATACCCTATCCTTCATAGTGTGTGAAGCCATTACAATTACTACATCTATTATGCTATGACTAACAGCTATACAGCTATGGAATATTCAATGAGGTAAAGGAGGAGGTAATTACAAAGCTACTAAAACAAGACACCGCTGATCCATATTGAGAACATTTCATCAACAAGCTCAAGATCATTATTAAAATTAAAGCACAAGAATGCAGTGTTAATTTACATGTATCCAGTTATCCCATTATCTACAAGGGTGTATTGTGTAAATAACAAAGGATATAGATTAGGGCTTTTTAACAAAATGTTAATCAAAAAGTCAGTCTTTTCAATGATTGAGGAAATCAGCAGTGAAGGACTTTGCAGCATTATTGGGAAGATTAAGGGTCATATACAGATTTAATGGGAGAGCTTTCACCACATTTCAACACTAATCCCTGATGTCTGATTATGGACAGAGTCGCAAATAATTGATAAAGCTGTGAGAAGAATAGAGAAAAACAAATCTGTACTGTTTGCTACATTTTTTATACCCTTGCCCTTCTGTTTTTCAACAGTTTTTCTTAGAATTGTTACAGCTAGTCTCATGTGGTCTTTTTTGAGTGACAGCAAAGTTGTTTTGGGTTTAAGAATAAATTGGAGACTGATGACATGAGATGCAATATTTGTGTTATGGAAATAGCTGTTAGTGATGACTACAATATATCAACTTAGTAGAACCCAAAGCCTGTGGATAGAAGTGACATGTATTTACATAATTAGTTAAATTTAGGGCTCTAGATTATTGGACTGTAATCATTTGTATGTAAAGCCCTGTATATTTGCATAATTATTTACATTGAAAGCTGTTGCTTGCATAGACGTAATTGTTTGATATTCAAATATTATCAACTGTGTTCAATTTTAAAGAGAAGATTTTCGTATAGTTTTACCAGTCTGTGATATTTTGCAGCTGTTTTCATTTATTCAAATATTTATTATATCGCAAATCACCATGAACAATTTTATGCGTTTCCAATTGTATTAGAACAGATATGAAATTTTCTCAAATTGATACAGTTTTGATTATAGTATGTCGCCATGCCATGGAAACAAACCTTCTAAACTTTTCCTGTTACTTTTTTCTAGAAAACACAAACATGTTCTCAGTTAAAATTAAGGAAAAATCAGAAGTCATCATTCAAATTTTTTGAAAAGAGGTGTACATGATATTATTAAAATCAACCCATTTTAGAATCCAATATGGCTGCCAAATCTTGTGTTAACTCTAGGACAAAATAAAGATTGTCAATTTACATGCAAATAAGAATTTTAAAACTCCAAATTTCTGTCATTATTTCAAAAGGACCAGGAACAAGCTTTCATATGGCAAGATTCGGAGAGATTTATAAGAATTTTGATTTTCCAGGAAACTGTTTCCTAAAGCGTGCATATTTATTTTAAACCCTTTTCTAGGGAGCTTTACCTGCACTTGTCATAAATTTTATTTTTATTTTACTTCTTTTGTATATGATGGTGTACTTCCTGAAGAATTTATAGCGATTAAATATCATAGTTTGAAGAAAAAATGTTATTTATTTCCCCCAAAATATAGTAACATCAAAAATGTAGTCTTGTAGAAATTTAAAGGCCATAGTTTCAATCTCATGTTATTGCATTAGATTCATTTTACCAGTAACACTATAGGGATAATGTAGGAGTATTGTTGAAGACCAACTCTTTCTATACCTTTGACAGTCAACCGTTTTTAGACCTTGATTTTCTTCCTTTATCCAAACTTGAGATAATGTACTTACCATTGTTGCTTGAAAAGAATGATTGATTCAAATTGTACAAATAATTTCAGAATTTTATCATCAATTAAACTATATTGGTCCAAATAGTTGGAATACTTAAGATCTTCCCAGCTTTATATTCAATTAATCTATTTTCATTTGAATAATCATATTTTGTATATTTTAAAAGGATTTATACTGAGAAATATTTTTACATTCCATATTTTTATTTGTGATTACTTAAGAAGATTTGGACAAGGTAACATTTCCTGCTTGTGATAAAATAACCTTTATATATATTAAAAGTTGTTTTGAACACTGAAGAGAACAAGATGTGTTTTTAATAAAACAGATATACCGGTATACATCATAATCAAAATGAGTGACAGCGTATATGATAAATTGTAAATTTGTTATATGTATTTGTAATTTGAATTGCGTAGACTATTTATTATAGCTGGTTTTATCATACATAGAAATGTTTTGGTTGAAATTTGAGAAATGAATTCAATCAGGAATGATAAAGTTGCAAACATTGCAGTATGACATAAATGGAACTGCTTGGCATCTGTGAAATTGTTTAAACTATTCTTAAATTCTAGTAAAAAGTATACTCCAGTTTTATTGTGGTAATTAATATTTTAATAGTTGAATTGAAATGAGTATTTGTAACACATGTATGTATAATATGTTTGTTTGTGTATGTGTGTATGTATGTATGTATGTATGTATGTATGTATGTATGTATGTATGTGTGTGTGCATGTATGCATGTATGTATATATGTATGTATGTATGTATGTATGTGTATATGTGTGTGTGTTTGTATACATGTGTGTGTACACCAGTATGTGTATGTATCAGTTCTATATCTGTGTAGTATCTGTGTATCTATAACTATCTACATATTAATACATGTTACTGTATGAAAATGATATGGGCATACATACTGTCTGTAAAGAATCTTAGATTTAATGAAAACTTAATAGTGTAGAACTTGTGATTCAAATTGTAAATAATAGGCAATTAAACAAATTTTTGATGTGTAAATTTGAGAGATAAATTTCAAAAGAGATATATATTATATTTAAAACGATGTTTAAATACAGGGTTAGGGATATATGTCAACGTATGGTAGTCATAAACTTATGTTGTATGTGATTAACCAATACAGAATATTAGAATTGAATAGCTAATAAATATGATTTCGTGATACATTAATGTACAATGTAGATATGGGACAGAATAATTTGTGTTTTCAATGAAATAATTGATTTTAAGTTATTTCTTCTGTTAGTTTTCATGAAAATGTTCAAGCAATGAACAGCTCCATCAAGTGCATTGAAAGTTTTGACAAAGTATCCATTGTGAAAATGAAATGTTTTGTCATCACCTTGCTGAAGAAAACTCAAGACCCATTCTTAATTAAAGTCTAGAAAAAAATGGTCAATGTTCAAATTGTTTTTAAATTAATAGAGATCAAAATGAAATTCAAATTAAGCCATTTTAGAATCCAATATGGTTGTCGAATATTGTGCTGAAGGGGGAAATGTAAGATTTGATTTCTTTGAAAACAAGATAAATTTAGAACGAAAATTTCATTCTATTTGACTGACTGATTTTCAGAGAAAATGTAGGCATGGTATTTCAACGATGTGACCAGTCTATGAACATATTATAGTGTAGGTATGGAAAATTGTCAGTTTATGATAATATCAGTATATAATATCGTCAGTGTATGATGTCGTCAGTGTCATTCAAAACGTTGGTATCTTTAGAATAAAGTGCAAGGTCAGACCTTGGTCACCAGATCATCAAGTATCTGTGTGTCTTAATATAAGACCTTGTGTGAAAAGGTATTGATTTTTAAAACCTGGCAGTCCATATATCATAAAAATGGACAGTCTAAGAGCTTTAATTCACTTTGCGATAGAAACAAAATCCAGATTATTATCATGGTATTTGTGGAAGGAGAGTGTAATTAAGCTATCTCTAGATATATGCCATGTTGGCTTTTTATTTACAAGTTAAAAACGTCTTTAAAGCACAGCTTGAATTTTAATATTCTTTTATCTTTTAATTTGCATATTCTTAATAGCTAGTGGAGGTGAGACAATGCACAAGTGATGTCATTGTAAACTCTTAGCATGCTTAATGGCAATATTGAATCACATTCCCTTAAAGAGAAATTACCTTGCAAGAACAATGCATGATGTAAAATCTGCCATTAATCTTCATGAGAGGTCGTTGGAAGGCATTCTCTGACAGAGGTTAATTGTTTGAAGGCATGCTAACAAGGTTTTTTTGAAGGCATTTTGTCACAGGTTTTTTGAAGGCATTCTATAGTCAAGGTTGTTTGAAGGCATTCTATCACAGAGGTTGTTTGAAGGCATTCTATCACAGAGGTGTTTGAAGTCATTCTATCACAGAGGTTGTTTTAAGGCATTCTATCACAGAGGTTGTTTGAAGGCATTCTATCACAGAGGTTGTTTGAAGGCATTCTATCACAGAGGTTGTTTTAAGGCATTCTATCACAGAGGTGTTTGAAGTCATTCTATCACAGAGGTTGTTTGAAGGCATTCTATCACAGAGGTTGTTTGAAGGCATTCTATCACAGAGGTTGTTTGAAGGCATTCTATCACAGAGGTGTTTGAAGTCATTCTATCACAGAGGTTGTTTTAAGGCATTCTATCACCGAGGTTGTTTTAAGGCATTCTATCACAGAGGTGTTTGAAGTCATTCTATCACAGAGGTTGTTTTAATGCATTCTATCACAGAGGTTGTTTTAAGGCATTCTATCACAGAGGTTGTTTTAAGGCATTCTATCACAGAGGTGTTTGAAGGCATTCTATCACAGAGGTTGTTTTAAGGCATTCTATCACAGAGGTGTTTGAAGGCATTCTATCACAGAGGTTGTTTTAAGGCATTCTATCACAGAGGTGTTTGAAGGCATTCTATCACAGAGGTTGTTTTAAGGCATTCTATCACAGAGGTGTTTGAAGGCATTCTATCACAGAGGTTGTTTTAAGGCATTCTATCACAGAGGTTGTTTTAAGGCATTCTATCACAAGTTGAATGAGTAGACTAAGTGTGCATGTACAGAGGTTGTGATAAGTTGCAAAATATTTGAAAAGGAACCAGTCAATTGATAAATAACTAAATAGATTAAAATAAAATAATTAATACTAAAGAGGTAAATACTTGACAACAACTGAGGGAATGAATAATGAATAAGAAAATAAATGAATGGATGTATATTAAAATGAAGCAATGAATGAATGCATGAATGAATAAGTAAATAAATGAATGAATGAATATTAAAGTGAAAGAATGAATGAATGCATGAATGAATAAGTGAATGAATGAATAAGTAAATGAATGAATGAATAAATGAATGAATAAGTGAATAAATGAGTGAGTGAGTGAATGAGTACATGAATGAATAATGTGAATGACTTAATGAATTAATGAATGAATAAACAAGGGTGAGAAAGAATGAATGAATGAATAAGTGAATGAATTAATGGATGAATGAATAAGTGAATAAACGAGTGAACAAGAGAATGAATGAATGAATGAATGAATGAATGAATGAATGAATGAATGAGCAGGACAGGAGTGTTTGAAAACTAACAGCATCCCACATGTTCAACTATCTGCCTAGTTAAAGTTAAGGGGTGAAAAGTCACATATTTAATGGCGTCTCTTGAACAGTAATTTATAGACTCTGTTTTTGTAATTTTCTTGAAAACTATGTTGGAATTTAGATTCCCTTATACATATATTATACAACAAAGAAATATTTGGGTAAGCAGTCTTATTTTCACATGGAAAGCAATATCCTGGCTATATTTTAAGTTAACTGGAAAATAAAACCCACATATGGAGTTTGTTTTTGCTCAGAGTGCTAGACCTGCTCTCATGAGTTGTAGGATTTTCCAGTAGGAAAAGAAGTCTCTGTCGCATTTGACCTAAAAACTAACTAATATCTGACTGATAATGTTCCTTTAAAGTTTGGCGATATATAAGATAAGTTTTTGGTCAAAAGAGTAACCCAGTTTCTTTGCACCTCCATACATATTATAAGTATGCATACTTCAGCAGTAAAACTATCTAGGCACCTACAGAGAGACACTGTGTGCTGACGGAGCTGCAACATACTTGATAGATATACAATACTCTAGCGCCCTGTGAACTCTTTACAGATATGGCATGGGTCCGGAAGTATTTAGACAGAAAATTTATCAATGTCTGTTTAAATAGTAAAATTTAAAGTCAGAGTGTAGGGACTAGGAATGTATGGTATGTGGTGAACTGCTGTGAGGACACCAGCCATTGATTTAAAAGGACATTACTCCGATAACAAGATCCTATGAAATTAAACCAAGTATACAAACTATGTGTACTTATATTTCTTCGAGTTGACAAGGTCAGGTAAAATTAAATTACTGTTTTATATCATGTCCATATCATTATCTTTAGCTGCATATTTAAGTTGGTAGTCTTAGACCTTTACTGAAAATATGATACTGTTTTATTGTCAACTGTGGTTTTCGATGCCTGAAGCAAAAAAGATGGCATCATGGAATTTTTATACATTGCATCCAGAAATGTTTCACTTTGATATATTTACTAAACTATAACTTAATTTTCATATTTTCTTATTAAAAGTTATGGCATCACCTTATCATACTGTAACTTCTGAAGGTGTAAGTTTTAAAACTTTATTAAAACCCCAGTGGCTGTAACTAACACTTCTCATGGCATATATTTTTTTTCTTTTGATATATATTTACATTTTATTATGCATGGTTGTTTAGTGATTAAATGCTATCAACATCTTGTAAAATTTACAATTTCTCAACAAATATTTTATTGGTCTGGACTGTTTATTCATACTTTTTACACAATACCATCAATAATTAGCGAATTGGAATTTAGCTGATTGGAAGAATGGAATTTCTTTGTTTTTGAAACAGTGGCTTTTAATATAAAAAAATAGCAAAAAGTTACTGGTCCTGAGATTGTACATGGTGAAATGAAAAAGAAAAGTCACCATGGTGAAATTACAAAAAAAAAGAAGAGAAAACATAATGAACACATAATGAAATGGTTGTCCATTGTGTAAAGGGAACTCAGTTTTATTTTTCAGGTTTTTTTTGATACTTGAAGTTGTTACTGAAACAAGCAGTACATGCATTTGAAGGCCACGTTGTCAGATAGCATAAATCCATATAAAGTGAAGTTGATTGTCTCTCATGGCCATACTCTTGCACTTTATGATACCAACACACTATGACTAATATATCATGGTCACTTTATATGTCACAGACATGTACTATAACAACAATTGAGGTAATACTATAGCTGGTCAGAAAGCAACATCTGTGTTTAAAGTGTTCAATCTCTGAAATTGTTTAAAGTTTAAAGTCATGTTATACAGTATTCTTAAGTGATGATAAAGTGACATCTGACAGTTGCTAACTATGATAGATTATAATGATAATAAATATTTAATAGAGTTAGTTTGATAGTAGGAATTCTGATTCATATTTTTTATAATTAAGTGGTTACAATTGATTGGAATGGCTTAATCAAGGACAAACATTGGGGGGCAGATGCTAAGCTGTTAATGATTAAGAGAACATGACATAAAATATACTAGGAACAGAACCAATTGCAAATAGATTAATAAAGAATAGCGTGAATCACATGCAACTAAAATGTCATGAAAATTTATGCCAATTTGCTTCTTCAAATGATGTCAATTTGATGTCACTCTATGCTTCATTAGCATAAAAATGCATTTTCGAGGGAATTTTGAAAGGAAAGTACACATATTTAAATCACAAACAGTGAATGGTATAAGAATTAATTTTTAAATGTTAACAAAATTTAAAGAAAGTTATAATCAACCTTATTGAAAAAGAATAACACAATTTTGTGTTTTAAATATTTCAAAGAATTATGTTGTTATGAAACTCTAAAAGATACTGCACATGTATGTTATAAGGAGTAAATCATTTTTCACTTGACAAAATATTAGGGGTGAACAAATCATTTTGTGAACTGGTGGTCCTCGGACCAGTGCCTTAAAGAATCCAGTGGTCCTGCTGAAAGAATTAGTGGTCCCAGGTACCGCTAATGTGAAACATTAAATCTTACCAATGAATCTGTATATTCAGACGACTTTTTAACATAGTTATTAACAGTAAGGTACTGGTCCGACGAACCAGACAAGGTAAAATTTGTGTGGTCCGCCCAAAAAAATCGCTAGTCCCGGACCCAGGACCAGTGGATTTGTTCACCCCTGAATATGCACATTTGAAGTCACTTAATTTGGAAAAGCAAATTAGTTTTTGATCATGAATTTATTTTTTGATCATGATTAGAAATTATTTTGTATAAAAAATGTTTATTTTGTATCCAATACTCTTAAACAGAGATGACGCTGGCATTTGAGGTCCCAGTTTACTCCGAGATAGCCATTATTGTTGTTGTTTGAAGTGGTAGGTTATACAGATGGGTGATAGTGGGACCTTTGTTGTTCATATTTAATCCGCTGGTCATCAAAATAGTGTAAACATTGGAAGTCTCCCCCCCCCTCCCTCCCCCAAATATACAGTGAGTAGAATTAACCTATGTTCATTCAATAGCTTATATCAATATATTGAAACGATAGTTTTAGGCCATGTTTATTTTTAGTGAGACCTCAATTGCTGAAGTAGTCATATCCGAAAGGCTTGAAAATAATTTTATCACTCACTGAAATATTGCATATTTTCATAAATGCAATAGGTAACGGTGAGGTATGTTATGTATCCCTGAGTTCCCTAGAAAATGAGTTTTAGGAATCTGTCAGTTTACCAGATGGTTTTTAGAGCTTCCTTTTAGTGAAGCTTTTAAGGTTCAACAACTATTTACTAAATGCGTTGTCTATTCTTAAACCAGCACTTCATAATACAGTACTTACAACATATGTTATGTCAACCATTTATCAAATTATGTATAATCTGATGTCTGTCTGTGTATTATAAGTGATCAATTATTATAAGTACTTTGGCATCACAATTCTGTAGCATAGTACTGATTAATATCGGTGCATGAACTTTTCAAATTCATAATTGATAAATCAGTTTTGGCATTGACAAATTATTCTGGTGTATACAGTAAAATTAACCAATAAAGTATAACAATGAAGTTAGGTATTTTCTATGCAGCACTACCACTCTTTAATCAAATAAATGATGTGTCAATTTACAAAAATATTTCGCGACTACATCTTTGTGTAAAAAGGCCACTGAGATGCAAAATTAGCTGAAGATTTATTAAAGTCATTTTTGTATATATTTACTGAAGATAAACGTGAATTCTTAAATTTGCATTAATTGTGTTTTATAATGTGATGTTTTAGAGCAAATTTACTTTTTATTTTAGGAAATATTATGGATGATGAAAATTACAATATAGATAAATCCAGTTGAAGATTAATTGTTGAGTCAGAAAATGCATTAATTTTTGTTACTTTTATAATTCATACAGAATATAATTATTATGCAAAGCAAAATCATAATGATTGCAGGGTTGAGTTAAAATCCACTCTGAGTATATACCCCCAAATATTAGTAGGTTCTTCACCAAATATCAACTATTGCAAAATTACATGACTATATGGAAGATTACAAATTTGAAGATATTTCCCTTTTTAACCAAAGTTATTAAATAATCAACAAAGGATTATTGTAATTACAGCAAGGGAGAGAACTTGTGTTTATTTTAATAGACAGTTTTTGAACCAGATCCCAATTAAATTCTTCTTAATATAAACATGTAGTAATTATTATGAGAACCTTTCTAGAATAACTCCTGGCGAGCAGTCTTCACATATTTTTGCATCACAATTTATATCAGGAACAAGAAATTAGTCGAGCCTTCATATTGTTCTACTTCAAATTTTGTCTACATCAGGTTCCAAGTGACCATATATTTCACATTACTGAAAGTGGAGCATTGCATTAAATTTAAACATGGCTACAAAAGACATATCAGCAATTACCTTTTTTTCCGTTCAGCAAATTTTCAGGTTCATACAGTATCAAAATTTCAATTACATGTACGTCTGAATTCCTGCAACAAATTTAATGACTTGTCTTGAACATAATATACTGAGTCACAGCAGTTCATAAAGAATGGATTTGAAGAGAAATGTAAAGTGTATAGCAATGACATTGGAATACTAGATTGTAGAGGTAGATAATAATATACTTGTTATACTGTACATGAATCAAGCTGTGCAGCATATTACAAACACATCCATACACTGCATGGTGTATTTTTGAATCAATTATGCATTATAAAAACTAATTTGGATTCTGTTTGATTATGTTGTTTGATGTAGTTTTAATGACAACTTGAGATGTGGATTGTGAAAAGCAGTGAGGACTTGGAGCTTAGAAAGCAGGATTTGGGTAATGAAATTGGAACTAAATATGCTAAACGTCTGCCTTGAATTCTCAAAATTAAGAAGAAATATGTCATAGAAATGATCTGCAGGTTCGATAGGCTATACTATATGTACATTAATTAGCACTGTAGTCCACATCTCCATATATGCTTATCATAAATTCATTCATCATTTTACATGTTTATAATGTCACAATTTTCATGTTTAGCTGCTTACCACAACAATTATATTTTTAATTACAAAGCATGGATGTACCTAACACAGAATATATTGAGATTTGTTCACAAGCTTGTGATATGTCTCACATGAAAATATTTTTTGACATTAACATATATTAGTTAATTATAATTGCTATAGTATAGCAGCACTTAGAAATTGCTTTGATATGATGCATACATACATAATACATGACAGTGTATACCCAGGACAAAATATTTGTCCTCTTCATAATATACATGCATATCATTTAATGTGCAAATAGAAGTTATAAATTCCATATATCATTGTAAAGTAATGTTTAGGGTCACCTTCAAATTTGATTATTTGCCTTATCCACATTATCTACAATGTTAAGCAGTATTTTTTATTACCAGTAGGTTTATTTGTAAAATTAGCAATCCTTTGCATTTTTGTACAGTGCTGCAGTTATTATTAAACTCGGTCAAATTTCAGATACAAACCAAGTTTATGTCATCATACACTTTCCTTATGTCCAAAACATAAATTTGTCCAAAACACAAATTTGTATATACTTTTATTATTAAACTCCAGTCAAATTTCAGATAAAAACCAAGTTTATGTCATCACTTTCCTTATGTCCAAAACATAAATTTGTCCAAAACACAAATTTGTATATTTGCTGGTTAATTCTAACCCAGATGTCATTTCAGTTATGTCATACATGTAGATACATGTACTCTTGTCTTTAAACATTTCAATTATCATATCAGGTCCCATCCTGTCCAGCAACTGTCATTCACATGGAACATTTCAACATTTAATTATTTACTGTCATCTGCAATTTGTATACAATAAAATGACACATAATTATCATTTTACATGAATATCTTACAATTAATTAATTCATGAATGCTTCATTTGTAAGTTATAAGACTTATTTTTTGAAGACACTAGACAAAATGGCATTTCAATACAGGGAAGACTTAGGTTTGGATTTAAATGACTTGCAAATCAGGTGGTGGTGCTCACTTAAAGCTCATCATATTTCAGTGTGGAATGCAATCTTATATTTTAATTACTAAAAGGGGAAATCTATTTAAACTAACAATGAATAAGCACCAGTAGTATTATCTCTACTCTTTTTCCTTTTTAACAAATTATGTTTATTTTCCAAACTCGTATTTGAATCAGCATGTTTCAGATCAGGTTCTAGGCAGCAATATATACCTAACCAGTTTTCTTATTTAAAAATGCAACTTAAAGACATGCCATCTCATTTAATGTTGTCTTACATAGTAGAATCTCATTTAAAGAGAGGAACCAATCTGTGTGCAAGATTTGAGTCAAGTTTGTATCTAAATAGTGATAACAATTTAGAAACCATCGTAAAAAAGAACTGCTACTATCAATAAAAGATATGATAGATGACGTCAGCTCACTAGAACAAATTTTTACAATATTATATTCCTGTGTAGATGATAACATTACATGACTAGCAGTACATGTACAGTGTACTGGGTTTATCTCTGCATCCACTGTACCTATGTAATTCAACACAACATATCACATCACAACAGATATTCATTCCCATCCAATCCTAATTCAAAAGATAATTCTGATGTGACTCACAAGGGATTGAAACATGAATCTGAAGAAGCATGATCAATGGGTTAAATTGGATCTGAATCTGAATGCGAAATTTCTTTTTTTTTGTCCGGGACTGGGTTTTGTACCGACCGGCACTACGTATCAGAGAAAATTACATGACCAGTAGAACCATGTACTGTACAGTATTTTATCCTACCCACTGTAGCAGAGAACATTACATGACCAACATGACCAGCAGTACTGTATGTGTGCTGTATTTTATCCTACCATCCACTGTACCTATGCAGCAGATAACATACATGACCAGCAGTACCATGTACTATTATATTTTATCATGCCATCCACTGTACCTACATGTATGTAGCAGATAACATTACATGACCAGCAGCAGTACCATTGTGCTGTATCTACTATCTCATTATTCATAGTCATGACATATTCAGCATACGTTAACATATGGTATTGACACTGATAGATGCAAGATATATTTCCAGTATTCCATTTTATTGTTAAAAACAGTTTGATTTATGACTTAAGTGCTCTATAAAAAAAGAAACAAATAAAATATCAGGTTGAACTTGAACTCAAGTACATATAGACACTATTTAGCATAATAATGGAATGGATTTATCACTCAGCAGAGGTTCAATTGCAGAAAATGAAGTCATACTGAAATGTTTGACATGTATCATATCTAAATTGGCTGTTGAAGATATTAAAGAGAGTAAAAGATGGTGGGCAAAAAACACATGCATATCTATACAAAACACCCATACAAACACACAAATAAATAAATAAATACATACATAAACATGTACATACACTAACGTTGACACACTACACTGTGATACACCACAGACAAGGAAGAAACACACACACAAGACAGCAAGTCACCACTGGCATATTTTGAGTATTGCAGCATGTTACATGTTGGTGTGGAATATTCTTTAGCCATCTAAAAAAATTCACCTTCAAAGATGACAGTCTCAAGTTACTAAATTTTCATATGCTCATGTTTTTTATTTTAATCAGCATTTCATTTTAACAGGTGGCTGTACTTTTTACATTAGTCACACAATCAAACACCTCCTTGTTATGGCTATTATTATAATTAGACAGTAAACCACTGAAATATTGAATTTTTGCATGACGTATTTATCCCTTTCATGTTTGCCTACATCTGAAATTTCAATTTTTCAATTGATTGAATGTTTATAGCTTTTTGTTGTGACAGACAGATACAGTTTTAGTGAACAATAGAAGTGCTACATGGCTATTAAGTGGTGTGTGGAAACTATTGTAATTGGAAATACGGTAGTACTCAGAGATGGATGAATTGTATCGAAAAGATAAAAGTTAATGAAATGGTGTGGGATAAAAGGATGAAAGTGCCATCTTTTGTTTGTTTGTGCATTAGTTTTTGGTGCCATTCAGTTGTTCGTTTCTACTTGTCTCAAATACTACAGGACAGGATGAAATGTCATTGTGATGTGTGCATAACAATTAGATCTAGCATAATTAATGCACGCCGTACTTTCGTTATTTGCTCTCATTTGCATAATGTGTGTGTGTGTGTGTGTGTGTGTGTAATTCAGTTATTTTTTGCACTTGTGTCAGATAGTGAATTTCATTAATGACCATCATTGCTTTGTACATCTTTTTATGTCATTCAATTGTGAGTTTCTACTAGACTAGTAGGTGTCAAAAATCGCAGTTTCTTTATTGGTAAAAATTAGCTTGTAGATATTCATGACTGTAGATTGTTTGCTGACAATCAAATCTACAGAAGTCATTTTGTAAATCTATTTAGTATATATAATCAAAAATTCAAGCTGCCATATCCAACTTCTCCTGGTTTTGAATCTCATGTTCAATTAATATATAACTACTACCTGGTCTGATTCTAAGCTAATACTATTAACTGTGAATCTGGGAAAAATTATGGAAAAAAGTGGCTTACCAAAAGCAACAGGCAGCATACAGCCAAGGATAACACCTAAAAGGTATGTGGTTAGAGAATTTGATATAAAAATAATGGAGGAAAAATTAAAATTTCACAAGAATTAATCTGGTTATATGAAAAAAATACATTAAATTGTTATTTGAAAAATACCACATGAATTTTGGATTGATTCTGTCTTAACTAGAAAATATATAATTTCATAACACATTTTGCTGGAGAGTTTGATATAAAAAAATACTTTAAAAAACCCACAGGATACTTGGGTTATATCATAATATGGTAAATATTGAATTTCATGAAATATTTTATTCCTGTAAGAGGATGTGTTATAAGAGAACTTAAAAAGCCTGATATGCCCAGGAAATGTATCAGGGGGGAAAACCTAGAATTTCAATGAGAAACATTTTGTACATATATTTGTGGTATATTTATATATATTTATTATTCCAATGTAACATGACATATAAACATCGTGTATTGTTACATTATATGTATATTATAAAAGAATTTGTCACAAAAAAAACGAACAAACATGCTACTGAGGAGGAGCAATTCAAGTAATATTAGGTGTAGAAAATTAAGAATTTCATGAAATATATTGTTGGATAGTCTTTTCGTCTCCATAGAAGCCAATCAATAAACTAAGAAGTCGGGAAAATGCCAAGCTTTGACGTCAATAGCTTTGAATGTGGTTTGCCACTGAATACTAATGAGATGTAATCCAGTACAATTTTCCATGCCAAGCACTTCTGTTCTAGACAGTCTTTCAAGTTGTATTCAAAGCGTGGCTTTTGAGTTGAACGGAAAACCACACTGTGCTTGATCAAGCATGTGTGCTTTTTTCGCTGTAGCTTTTGTTCAAGTCACGCATAAGTATGACATGTTATGTTGCCAGGAATGTCAGGTAGTTCTGCTACTAATACAGTGTCTGAATTTATCTTCAATTTTCCCCTAGTGTGTTGTTTACAGCAGGGTCCTTTATTGACTAAATCATTATGTCAATGATAAGAGGCAATGTTTGAACTCTTGGTCTTGATATCAGGAATGTTTTTCAACAATTTGATTTGATTAACATTGTAAAATTCCTAATTCTGGAAATATTTGCACCATTTTGCAATGTAGATGAAAGCTACAGGTACCTGCATTTCCAGTTGTTATTCCAACTGTTATCCCATCAATAATGGTTATTAATTACATCTATGTCTTTGCCAAGGTTTTGCATCCCTTATCATAAAACAAGGAAATCTGGCAAAATTACAATCTTTTTTCATAAAATGTTGATTTAAAACCTTGGTAAAATACTTGGTCAATTTAGATTTTTTAAACTACTTACCACTTTATTGAAAACAATATGCATAATATAAATACATGTAGCTAACAGCTTTCCAGATTTTAGCAGAAGATTTTGTTAAGAATTCAAGCGTAGATAAATTTAATTTTACATTAATTCTCTGTTACACATGAACCTTTCTCATCATGACGTCAATCATTTTTTGTAATAAATACTTCAGATGCTGTGAGTAGTACTTTCCTTTTGTAACTTTGAACCTAGTAGAATTCATAAATATTCATTCTCACACCTACATGATTCACTTTGCATTTGAAGGTGTTTCCTTTAAAAGTTAATAGCTTCAATAATGTATGCAAAATAGTTACAAAATTGATCAGACTCCTGAGTCTGGAAACTGTGAAAATACTAAATGTTGTCAGAAAATTAGAGCTGATTCAGAACTTCATTTATCTTGACAGTATCTATCATGGGTATTGTGGATGTTTAACACTCTAAGTGCTGTCTGCTATGTGTTGATTACTAAGGTCAAAGGAGTATGCTTGATAATAAGGACTGATAATTGATATCATTAGCAAACCATCACCAATATACTCAACTAATTTCTAGACATAGATTTTTGATTTTCCATATTCACAGCACTGTGCAATCAATAAATGATATAATTAGGGCTATAATTAAAATTAAGTTACCCTTTCATGATAAATTAGACTGCAGACATATAAATTCTGGATGACTGCAGTGTGCATACTAGATGAAACCATGCCCCTACCTAGTAGCTATTTTCTCATTTTCATTGAAATTAGTAGTTTTTGCTTGGTGATAGTGATTTTTGTTGTCAGTCCAATTTGTATTAAATTAAATACATTTATGAAGTTATTGAGTTCTACCTAGAGTGACTTTATATACTGTACCAGTATCATATGGGTTTTAAGACCTGGCTAGAAATGGGTAGTCTAGTCCCTATGCTATATAAGTATATTATGTGTATTGCTACGATTTACACAGTCTAGTCTTTATACTGTATCATTACAATTTACACCTCCACTCATGTATAGTCAAAGTCATTACTCGAGAAGTCCTGAGATGCATGATGCAATTTAAAATGCACCCACAATCACCTACAAAATCATTAACATAATGTCTTTGTTAATCAATCACAAAATTCTAACCAATAACACAGTCCCTCATAAAGTTAGTGTTTATTTGGGGCAGTTATGTAATGTCCAAATATGGTATAATTGTCAGTGCAGGATGTACTTTATACTGTGTACATCGCTATAACAATGGGGTTCACTGATTGTATGAACAACTTTTTGTGCTGATTGAGGGACTTTGACTAGACATGGTTTTGTTAGAGACCATGTTGGCATCAAGACTAAGAAATGGGTAAATTTGAAAAATTTTGCTTAAATTTCCATACGATGCCATGATTTTGGTGGAACCATGGTAATGTGCAATACCTTGGTAACTTGCTAGATATTAATAACCTAAAACTTACTGCAAAATGCAGACATACCAAATTTTACATGAATTTTGACAGTTTTGTATAACATAGGCATTCTTCCAAATATAATGTTTATAAATCAAATTTTGAATTTTTTGGGAAAAAATTGGTTGTTTATAATGTAAACTTTCATTGGAGCAAAAATTCATTTAATGTCTTATTTAATTAGCATTGAATTCATATTACAATTTGCCAAATGTTACAGTCTTGCTATTGTGTGTGTTGTTCTGAATTGAGAAAACACCCATTTCCGTCTGGGCTAGCTCCGAATGTTTTGACTTTTCACAATCTGATGGTTTTGATATACACTGTAATATCAGTGTTATCTTAAAGGCAGTGAACATCCATGCGTCCAAGATAATATTCAGTGTTTTGGATTTCCATAAAATGTGGTTTTGATATCGTCTATGTTATCATGTTATTTCTAAAGAAGTAAACATCCATTCCACTAACACATGTATAAATGTCTGTGTTCACGTGTTTTGAATTCATAAAGAACGTGATAGAATGAACCGCTGTTTTGCATGCAAGAATAATGGGTATCGTATTGGTGATCAACTACTTATTTCATAAGGCTCAAAGCAATATGCAATATTTATAAGCTGAAATGCTAGCTTTGCTGTGAGACATATTCCTTTCATGTTAAATATTCAGTCATTATCCTTCTAACTTGTTTGTCTTCACGGTTTACTAGAGCTAGGGTAATGTGAATGACAAAACATGCCTTAAAATTGTATAGGTTATATATGAAGAAGATAATATATATTTCCCCAAAAAACCTCTTGACAAATATCATCCTTGGGGAGTTTGTGACTATACCTTGGAAAGGGTTACGATTAGAATGGTGTGCATGCTAAATTTAACATTTCAAACATACTACAATATTTAACATTACGAGTATAGTTTCATTTTCTGCGAATAATAAGATGTATTCAAATGACAGACAGCTTGTATGAAGGGAAGTATTAAGTAGGTAAAAATCTACTTTAAATATCCAAGTATTTTACCAGGGTTCCCCACCCAAAATACAGGGTACATTATGCAAATTTTTCCTGGTTTTTCCCTTCTAATCTGTTACCCAACTTTAGCGAAAAGTTGTTGTAATGCTGGACATGGAAATGTTATTGCAGTAACATACAACAGTGAAATAAGAAAAGCTTGTGTATAAACAACAAAACTGACAAAATGTTAATCAACAAACAGATTTACCTATATTGTACTTCATTTAAATATGCCAGTGTGAAGCATATGAAGAAAACTCAAATAATGCTTGGCTAAAGATGCCAAATACTTGTTTTTTGACCACTCAATGACAACACATTAATGATGATTGGCAAACAAACCAAAATTTTTCTCACAAATGTACATAATTAATCAGTAGTCATGTCATATGCATACATCAGTGAACATTGTTTTCGCTAAGACTTTTTGCAATGATAATCTCAGGTATAACTCACATAATAGATTTCTATATCTACATCAGTTTTAGTCATGAAACTTGTCCTATGTATTGCCTGGGGAACTACATGTATATGACATACCCTTGAGAACAAATATCTCAAGTATATTTTTCATATATATTCTTTCTATTATTCAGTAGGTCATTCTTTCCATTATGTACTTGACATGTAATAGACATTTGTCATATCTTGAACCAAGAAATATGGTCTGTGCTAAGAGGTATATTATTCTCTTGCCTTCCATTAGTATGTACTTGACTTGATTTTCCTCTGTTGTTGAATGAGTGCATATAATTAGAAATTTACCATATTGCATACATGTATACATAGCATTCATATGTTTGTGAAAATACACAAATACGACATGTTTACTTTCCATGATCAATTATGGTTAAACATCGTCCTGATGGTCTACATTATTTGTTGAATCTACCTAGACATACAGCACTTTTGTTATCATGTTCTTAAGTAGATAAAATCTCTGAGTTCCCTGGACATTAGCTGTTTTTTTCTAAAGAAATTAAATGCAATATGTAGGAAACCATGCAAGGTTGACTGGATTTCCTGATATTCAAACACAAACCATACTTATTTGTGCAAATATTTTGAAATTGAAAAGTATTTCATAAATCCTTTCTAGTGAATTCTTAATGGAATATGCTGTTAAGTATTATCATATTCCAACATGCCTGGAGTGTATTGCTTTTTCTGGCATATATATTTTTACACGACGTATTTAAAATTTGGGTGTTCTTTAGTCTGTACCATTAAGTGTTTCATGAAATGTAACTAGTGCTCTCAGATATACATTTATTTCTTATACATCTCAAAGAATATATGCATATTAATTATGCAAATATTCCTACTTTGACTCATGAATAATAACTATTACCATGTCGTTGTATTTATTAGTCAATGAATAATTTGTGTCATACAGTATGAAATATTCACACTTGACACCTGTACTCTATATAAATGCATATAAGATGCATCCACTATTCAAGTGCATATACAATATGAATGTTTTTGACATGCGCAATTAAACAAATGGACTATATAAGACTTCTAGTTATTTAAATCAAAGTCCCTACCTTCCCCTCTCCACCCTCCCCTCTCCACATAAGTGTGATGATATATAATACATTGGTATTTGTTAACATCCATAATCAGTGCAATTATTAATGGTTCTTTTTTATAGTGCTAATTACTTGAAATTTTGGTTATTTTTTAAATAAGTTTGTCTTTATTTTATTTGTGATAATATCCTGGTCATACCATAGAAAAAGGATGACAATTTAAATGTAATTTACTTATATCTAATGGTTACTTTCAAAAACCATCATTGAGCTTAATGTTTCAAAATAAGCTATCTCTAAAGAGAATAGATCTCCATTTAAAATGGCTAATGATAATACCAAAATCAATCTTTATTCTTACAATAGTAAATTAAATGGACTGAATACATGTAACAGTGAGATTGTATGTTCCTTGTAAGTTCTTGAAAGTCCATGGATTTCAAACCCTATGCCTTGAACATTGTTGCAAGATATAATCCCATGGTAACATAATTTATAGTCTGGCCAGCAATGTGTTAGTGAACTTTTCATTGGTGAAATATCAAGTAATAGTCTGATGTTGAAGACTAACTTACTGCTAGATAATGACATTAATTAACCACAATTTATGATAGAAATTGATTCAAAAACACCTGGAAACTCATGGAAATTGACATTTGTTGACCACTGAATATGAAAGAAATAAACTCAGAAACACCTGGCATGTATTTGAATGACATAACTTGTGTGAACCCTGGTGGAAGATATAAGAGTTGAAGTCATATATGTTGAGTTCAAATGTCAACAATTCCAGTTTCAGAAATGCTTTTGTACATGATCAGACAGTACATAAGTAGACAGATGTTAAAAGCGTTTCTCAATCACCAGTTAAAGTTCACTTACAGAAGTCAAACTGTTTTTCATAACAGACAGCTTGTCGATAGTGTGGGCAGGATATGTCTTCCTTGAACAAAAGATTGCGTCAATTATAAAACCTTGATTTCTTGAATAAGACCAATTGAGATGAGATATTAGATGCAAAACAAGTTGAAGATTTAAGCCAATTTTTTATCTCCTTTTTAGCTAAAACCATGATTTTTATTACATTTATGGGTTATCCAAGTTACTAAATACATATAATAAATGAGTGTATGTAAATGCTGTTATACATCACATATAGAAGATGAAAAAATCTTCCTATACAGTTTCCCTTAATGAAATTTAAAGAATAGAATTTTTAAAACAAAGCTAAAATAGTATAGTCAGTGTTAATACATTTCCAGTAAAAAATAAGTGTAAGGAAATAATATTTAATAATAATATTTCAATAACTTTAAATACAGCAATTCAATAAAATAACTGTATCTCAAAGTATAATTGTTCTGAATGTATACATCATAATTGTTTTGAAATGTCACAATTCTTTTGTCCTTATTTCTAACTTGGTTTGTATTTTGTTATTAGTGATTAGACTTTAGGAATTTGGCTTATTTGTGGTTTATATTGTAAATTGCTGTTATATTGGTTCTTTTAATTTATTTTACCTTTAATAAAGCTGTGGGATTGATTGTATGTGTACTCAATAAATAAATAAATAACAGTTTCAATACCCTAGATAAATCAAGGCTTGTGAAATCACCAAGAGAAATAACGATATTTATAATTGTTATGGCAGATGGATAAAATACAGTGTCAAATAGCAAATGTATGCAGGTAGTGTAAACACTGTCGATGATTTTAAAAATAATTCTGGATAAGAAACTAAAAGGGGTTAGCATATTGCATGCTTTTACTTTGATCTCTAAAATGTCAATGAATTTATTCAGTTAGTAATTACAGTTTAGTGAATACATGTAACATCTAGTGAAAATACAGCTCCTCAAAGTGTATAAAATCATAGAAAATTAAGTGCCAATTTAAATATCAACATCATATAATGTAACATGTATAGTTCCAATAAAATGCCTTGCAACGTATTAAAGTTAGATTTCTAAGCATTTGTTTTTTAAACTATAAATTTTGATTTGTTCATCTCTACTACATGTATACATTTGGACATTTTTTTTCAATGTAGTAGGAAATTACCTGGCTGGATCAGAATAGGACAAGAAGTGTCGAAGTCACGGTGTTGACAAAGAAATTGAATGTTTGTTATTTGAATGATATGGATAACAACAATAGACCATTCCAGACTTCAAACAGGAAATTGAGAATGCAGCGCTCTCGCTCAAATTGGGGGTATCATCACCTCATAGTATTGTTTCTTAATTGCGTTATCCCTTGGTATTCTGTAAAAGTGTAAATCAGGAATGTTTTTCATATTGTTCAGATATTGAGGAAAGCAGCAGTACTCTATGATAACCAAGTAAACTATACCATGTATACCCCCAAAGTGCACACAGACAGGAAGTAGAGCGCCACCATAGCAAATTTTGGAAAGGCCTATTCTAGGTATGTTTCAGAACAAATATGCAGAAATGATCATGAAATCCTCATAGACTTATTTTGCAATAATGCTATACGCGATGCTTCAGTGCTAGTGAAAGGATTCATGGAGCGATTCAAGTGAGGACGTATTGACAAAACATGTACAGCTGCAGCAGCCATTGTGTTGACTATCAATATTGTAACAAATGATTTCAATAAGTTAAATGGATTCATATGAATACCAGTATTGTGATTATTTCACATGTATTGAAAGGGTTGTAAAAAGCCAACTTTGCACTTTATGGAAATTTTTGCATCAGGGACATAGCATGCGTGAATATATTTATATGTGAGTGTAAAGTACCATATACATATACCATATATAAAAAAAAAGTCAAGTTGATAACTTACCCTTGTCTACTTTTCAGGTCAACTGTATTTTTTAAGGTATTTAATAGTGAAAAATTCATCTAACAGAATATGGAGGTGATATAAAAATGATATGATTTAATACACACATGTACTTGAAGACTTGCTTTCTAACTGGGTTAGCATTTGTCTAGTATCCGGTATTGGGCTATCTCAGTGCCAACTTTGGGCTGCCACATTAACACAAAATACCAACATGTGTACTAGCAAAAAGGGCATAATTAATGCCTACATTATAATGGTTATAACAGAAGGCATACATTGCATAACTATAGACTGCATAATCAGAAAAGAAGATAAGATAAGATAAGATAAGATACTTGTAAATTAAATCCCTAGAAGGGTAATTATAACACCTACTGTACAAAACATTGATAAAAATGAAGACACAACTTACAAACTAAAAAGGAAAACATGTATAACCCAATAAATATTTACAGTCCTCCGGAAATTTTGCACATGACAGATAAAAGCAAGGTCATATAAAAGAACCCTCAGAAAAGGCTTTATGATATGTTATATATAATGCAAGAAACATGGCTGGTTGATTTCTCTTCCAAATGTAATACTCTATAGGAAAGTAAAGTGACTTTGAAATGCTAAATTAAAAACGAATGCGAAGTTTGGTCCATCTCCAACATCTCCAACAGACTGGAATTGATGTAATTATTCATCATTAATGTCTCTCTCAGAGACTTGTGAAATAACTCTGAAAGCATCCTTAGATACAAGACAGTAAAATAAAAATTGAATGTAAAATACCTTAAGTTCCCTATCCCACTTTTGAAAACAAGTTATTGGAACATATAATTTTATCTCACCTACTGATTTATCTTCTCAGAAAGTTGCCTTAGTTTGAAGGTGCAACTAATTATTAATGTTTTGAAAAAACTCATTTCAGTTTGATTCCCTTCGGCCATACATGATGTGTGTGGCTTATGTGTGATTATGATCCCTTTGGCTGTGCATAATGTATGTGGTTGATGTATGATCCCCATTGGTGTACATGATATACACAGTGTTAGGGCATTTAAAGTTGTATTTGCTATATTCATCAGTTAATAGATAAATGGAACAGCAGAAACAAATCGTTGTAACTTATTGATATATAGAAACAAGTAGACATTTCTGAAGACTGTTTTTAAATTAAAAAAATAATGAAGGCCATATCGATTCAAGGATTTGAGAATATAAAGATTTATGTTGTTGTTAATTTGGGTTAGCTGCAGCCTTTCTCAATCTGATTGAATTAAATCCAACTTGGTGCGATATCTGTATTTACCTCTGTCATTTTTGTTCTATAACTTATAAGCACCTTGTATCTACATCTGACATAGTACCATATTCTTGTCCAAAACGCGAGCACTGAGTGTATTTACTCAACAAATGAGAATGCATAATATGCTGAAACATACAGGTACAGTAACTCAGAATGCTTTGTTCGAAAATAGCTCATGTGCAGTGTGCAGACAACGCTGTTATTGTAATTGTTCAGTGGTTCTCTTTGTTTCAATTTTGACTGTTGTGTGTTAGTTGTATGACTTGTATGAAATTTGTATGTGAACTCCTAGTCCTATGGTATTGTGTCACTTCATCAGATTGCAGTCTTTCTGTGCATCTGTCTGTGTATAGTCATTTTGCAGCTTACACAAGCTGATTTCAGTCAAACTTGATATAATGGTTACAGATATGTACAATCATGTATATACCTGTCTGTTTTTTTAAATGACCAACTATTAATCTTGCCAAATGATTGCAATAAAGTCTGATCTAAATTTGTAGTTTGTATAATATCAGTTAGTATTTTACAAAGAAAATAACTTATTTAAAATGTCTTTAATAGTGAAACTAACCTTGACCTTGATATCGAAGGGCAGTTGTCAATTGACCTTAACCTTGATATCGAAGGTCACTTGTCAAAATCAGGCTAATCTCTTGCATATTACCACCTGTATAAATGTATACCTTGAAATAGTATATTTTCCAAACAGTGCATAAATAAGAATGTGTCAAATATTCCATATCATCAGAGCATATCATGTGTATCATACATATCATGTAAATATCTGATTTATTTTACAACTTCATATCAACATATAAATGGTTACCACTTCTTTGTCTAAAAGTTACACATTTTGAAAATCATTTTACTTGTAATTGTTCCTTTTTCTATGCTGCAGCAGTGACTTTTGAAATCTGTAGATAAACAAATCTGTAAAACATAATGATCTAGACATAAAGAAGATAATTACCTAAAAAAATGTTAATTCATTTACTGGGCAGTGAACAGGAGTTGAAATCTGGAAATTATAAAACTTCAAAAGGTAGCTAGCTTCCAGTTATACCAATTCATATAGCAGCACAGCACGAGTTGAACAGCTGACAACAAGCAGTCAAGCTCCATAGTCCATATTTGGAAACTGATACCCTAAAAATAAATTGGAGATCAGAAATTAGGATAAGATGGAAGGGGAGTATAAATATCATCGTGAGCAACTGTATCAACGAATATATGCATGGTGCACATTGGGGTATCGCATTCCCATTTGTCATACGTAAATTCTTGTTCTTAGTTCTCAGTGCTTACAGCGTGGGTTTTGATGTCATGACTTGTGGGCATACTCTGATTAATACATGCTATCAAATGGTAATCCAGAGATGGAGACTTAAGTTGTATGGTGCCGAATTGACGGGGAATTCAGCTATAGGAGGCAGCACACAGATGCAAGCTTTCTTAGGATAATGTTACGATTTATTCATACACCATGTGGGTCTCGGAGATATAAAGTGACCTCAAGTATTCTGTTATTTACATGATTCAGAATGTAAATAACATTGTTTGCTTCAAGATAGGATTGTAACATTACATTAAATACCACATCAAAAGCCTCTTCACAAGAAGCAAACACATTTCATGTAATCGGACAATTCATAGGAAATTTTAAATAATACAACATTTTCAAATAACAATAAGATTATTTTTAAATTAAGGTTTTGATGTCAATTATTAGTGTTACTAACAACACAGATGAAAACTGGATGGTCTCAACTGAATACTTTTCAAAGGGCAGCCAAAAGCTCTGACTTACCAATTTTGCCTGTTACAGAATATCATATTAGGTCAATAAAATATCAGTCCAATATATCGCATGACCCCACAGTCCAAAAATATTCATTACTGTCAACTTTTAGTCCATGATTAAATTTGATAATATTTTGAACATCGACAATAATTATACTCTGTGTATAACTTGGGTAGTAAATTGGATTTCTTGGTTTAAAATAATAAAAGGGAAATATTTGAAATGGTTCAACACTTTTAATTATCTTTTATTTAGTTTGATCAAGAGGCACTCAAACAATCATCCGTCAGCAAGTACTATGTAACCACCCATTATTGCATTGACTCATGATTGATACAAGATATGATTGAAATTTTGGCATTATTGTAAATCATTTTCTGACTTTGTGAGTAGCAATGGTGTAGTCCAAAAATATTCATTCTCTCAACATATAAAATGAAAGTCAGAGGAACAATGAAGAAAAGCTTCACGTAGTTATACTAACTATAGCACTTTGAAATGTGTTTAATTGTGGTGCAGACTTGCCTTTGTCAGGATGTATTTTACTTTGAGATTAAGAAGCAAGAAGCAGATACACTTGGTAAAGGGTGTGTAGTTACTGTACCGGCACAATGTTGACTAACAGAAGTGTTCACTAAGCGACCCTGAAATGACCTTGAGGCAATCTTATGACCATTATTGGTAGCTGATGGCCATGAGTTAGCAACTGGCTGTGTCTAATGAGGAGATCGAATCAAAGTACAATTTGTATTTCTTAACCCTTTGAATGTACTGTAATTCATTAGGACCATAACGAGATTGCAAATTATTAAAAATCACTGTTTTAAGACTGTACCATACAGATAGTTCTCTCAGTTTCATCTCCCTGTCTCCCAAGTAGACTATTGAAGTATGCCTCTCAATTCTTTTCAAATCCAAAATATAGTGATTATGATATAAAGGTATCATTTTTTATCCTTTTTCACCTTGCCTATAGTATTACCCAGCTCCATCTTAGAACTATGTGCAAGTCATAGTCAAAAGTTCAACATGTTGTTTGAGGGGTATATGATATACAACTGAAATGGTACACTAAGTATTTCATCCTTCGGTTTTTCCTGACTACTTGAATTATGTAATTTAAATTGTTATTCTGTAAATATGGCTTGGAATCTTATGTTGGCAGAATGTATGAAGTGTACTTTTGATGTTGTCTCATTAATTACATTCTGAACAAATCTGTTGAAGGAGTGTATATTGAAAGGTCAATAATTGGAAATATCCCCCGTTTCTTGATCATTGTATACCTCAAAGCAGGTAAGTATCTGAGTATAATCCACAAGAATTGAGTACACAATGACTTCAAGTAGATACTTGCATACCCTTTGGAAATATCTTCCATAAGACCTAAAGAGGACCTTGGTATGAAGGTCGATAATTGAAATATTCCCTTTTTTAGTTATATCCATATTGACTGGGTCAATATATAGAAATGATGGGTTTCAAAAAATATATATTGACTTTGCATACAATTAGGTATAAACAAGATCTATGTATAATTGAAAGAAAATCATCGCGTCGGTGCAGTAAGGTCGTTTCTGCCTATACAATTGCATAGCAGATACGTGCTTACTGCACTGACGCAATGATATATCCTTTGTATTTTGTCCTGTCCTTTACAGATTATATGTATTCATGAAATTATGAACAGATCAATATAATGATCAGGCTCTCTCAGTCAAACACTTGATGTAGGTTGCTGCTTTTTTTCAGTACTCTTGTTTTCCTCCGGAAAGAAGATTAAACAAAATTGAAATTTGTTGAACAATAATGTAAGTTTGAAAACAAAATTGAGTCCTAAACCAAAGTACTGACTTATGACTAGTATTTTCGACCTCAGTTTAGGAGTTTAAAATGAGATTATGCTCAGTTTAGACTTCTAATTTGATTTCGAATTTGATGCGTGACATCTTCGTATGTATAATTTACACATCTATTCTTGCAATGTGGATTCATACATGTAAAGCAACTTTCAATAAGATAATGTCTGAATGGATGAAATATAATAAGATGAGATGTAATAGACTGTCACTGTGATTTCGATTTCAATAGTCGATTTTCCAGTTCCAAGATGCATTGTGTGAGATGACGTCACTTGTGTTGTTACATTTAGTCTTGTTGTATCTTTAGTATGTTTTAAATACGATTTTCATCAGGAAATGATGGCAAGACATGCTGACCTCTTTGAGTATGAGCGGGTTAATAGAACAATCACAGGTGAACCCAGGGTATGGTCAAGTGACAACCATCCCCCTGAGTAGCGCGTGCAAACCCCTCAGCGCGAACACAATACATGACATTGTATGAAGAGATGCGCAATGCATCTTGGAACCAGCAACGGGTCTATTGAGGAATGAAGGCGTAGGTTAGGAAATGAAGATCAATGTGAATGATTTATTTTGTTCTTCATTTATTTATATGATGCATCTTTCATATACTTTTTGCCTTTTTATATGCATTTGATAAATCAATTATTAATAATTTGTACCAAATAATTTATTCAAAACTTCAGTTCATTCTTAATTCTAACAGGAAAGATGCAATTAAAAAGTGAAAGGTTTAGATGTGTTTGTTATCCATTTATAATTAAAAGGATTGAGGTTAAGATTTCATAAAGTTTGGAAATTGCTAAATATTTTATACTGAAACACAAAAGGAAACTGGATTTCTAGGGTTTCCAAAAGTTAACTAACTTTGTATGTTAACAGCATTTTTAAAATACTAAGTGTGTTTTAAATGTCTTTTTGTCATGTGGTTTTTTTTATATGGAAATTAAGCTGAAAAAAGAAGTGTGTTGAAAATAAAACACTAGTCATGGGATTAATTGATATATTTTATGAATCAGTAGTGAATGAGCACAAAAATAATTTCAATCTAGGTGTGACACAAGTCGAAGAGTCAATCAATTTTTTTTAGTAATATATATACTCATATGATATATGAACAGTATTATCATCTTGTACTTAATGTAATGAATTATGTCAGAAACAGTTGTAAATGACAATAGTTGATGATGACAAATGGGGACTAGTTGTGCTGGTAATGATAGAAACCTGAGTAGGACTGTTACATTGGTTCTCATCATATTTGATGGATATGATGAAATACATGTATAAAGGTAATGGAGAAGCTATGTTGCTGGTTGTATTCCCTGATGGGTGGTACATCGTTGATGAGTTGGCTCTATTCAGTATGTATGATGTGATGAAAGCTATTTCACAAGCAGGATGAGGCGCATATATTGCATATGAATAACAATTATATTCCCCCTTGTTCACAACTGATAGATTCTAAGTGTGATTGGGATTTCATGGTGTCATGCATCGCTGATGAAACAAGATGAGCTCAGAATTCACCTCAAATTTTTGATGAGTTGTATTATCTAGGACAATCCACACTTGTTGAACAAGTCAGTGACTGATTGACATTTTTCATTAAAACAGACAATATAACTAATACCTCACAGGCTTTAATTTTACTAATGGTATTTGAAAATCTTCAGAACACACACAACAATAATTTCCTAAATGCATACCATATTGTCAGTTAATAAGCAAGCAGTTTTAATATACATATAGAATATTATATGCTGTGGGATTAACTTGAAAATCATCAGTGGATAAACAAAATAATTTTCACCTTACATAAATAAATGTGTTCCAAATTTAAAGCTTCAAAGAAAATCGCTTATAAAATATTACATCATGTAAACCATTGTATTCTTATCAAATGCACATTATAACAAACTGTCAAAATTAAATTTGAAAATCCACAGGTACATTTTAACATTTAAGAATCACATAAAATTTGATAAATGTGATGATTAGTTTTGAAAGATACTTGATTATCTGTATTACATCAAACTGACACATTAGGGTGAATGCATGCCCATTCTGTGCTGAAGACAATCAATACTTATTAATTATGCTGAAATAGATTGGATACATTCGTTAATGTTAAATATTTAATCTACTTATTACAGGACAAGTAAAATTATAGATAAGTGAAATCGATGTTTATAATTTACATGCAAATCATTACTTTCTGAAGAGTAGGGGTTGTCAAGTTAAAAGACGGATCACATGTCAAGTAATGTATGCATGTTAAAGTGTATCATAGCAGAAATAATTAATTCTGACAGATGAGTTTATTTTTCCATTTCACCTCACTTAAAGCTACCAGTGCAATTTAATAACACGACATTTTTTCTAGATATTTCAATTTTGTAGGGCTTATTACATGACATACAAGTTACATTTGCCTGCCAATTTTTGACATCCATTATATACTAGGAAATTAGCAGTGTGTATGTTTGCTAAGATTTGGGACCCTGATAACAGATGGTAGAAATGTGCATGGGAAAACTAATGGTATAGATTTAGTAGTAACCCTGTAAAACATGTGAATTCCTGTGCTGATATAGCCATTTCCTCCATAAAATCTGTTAATATTTGTCTTACATACTTATTTAAATTTCTATTATTTAACCAATAATATGCAAATTACCAAATTAAAATTTTTTGAGGTTTTTGACAGCCACATGTAATCTTTTACTATACATGAATTATAGTTCAGTATCTGTATTTTCATTAAATTTTAGTATTTTGCATACAGTGTGTGAGAATTTTAGTAGCTTCATTTTTATCTACCAACCAGGTGTTGTATATAAATAGACTAAATTTTAACAAATTGTATTTTATTGCCTGAAAATTTATGATGTATTGTGTTTTTATGATCATCTGAAAATTATTTATGGCAAAGATATGTAATTAAATTGTCTCTAATAGTTCATATAGGGCAGATTGTAACAAATTGTTTTGTTTGAGAGCTCTGCAGAACCAAAAATCATCAATTTATATCCACATATTGGGTACCTGTTACTGTTCTTGTGTGAATGTAGAATGAGGAGGTGAAACTGGCAAGTATGTCTTAAAAAAACTTGAGCTTTAATGTCCTGATATTTCAAATCATAATCAGTGTTATCCGACTAGATCAGGACATTTCTTGAGCATTTGTAAGAAACTTCACATTTGTTTTCACACACAAATGGTGATAATAAAGAGGTTACATCTAACTGACTAGTATTATTTAAGCTTGTCTTTAGCCATGAGGTCGAAAAAAGCATGTGAATAAAAAATGCTGCATAAATGTAAGCCGGCGAGATGAACTGACCTATGTACATTGTATAATTTATAGATGTATCTGTGCTGTTTACGTAAAAAGTACAAGGCTAAAAAACTAGGTGTGAAAGCTGCAGGAGACAGATAAGATGAGAGAGAAGAACCAACTAATGTATGATTTAGAGGTGTCTGCAGCCTTGAGTTGCAAAATGACAAATTTGAGGTGTGAAAGCTAATGAACAGAACTGGCCCTGTATAACATCTACATGATTAGGAAAAAAGCACAAGAATAGAAAAAAGGTTCTTGACATAACATCATGTGCAGGAAAGCAGCATCTGTACAGTGTAGGGTCCATAACCTTTGAGGCGGTTTGAGTGACAATGAATATAACCAGCAGTGTCAGCCATTTCCTTGAAAGCCTTACAAGACTGTCATATTACCTATATACAATCTTATTAATATTACAACTTACAAATCCCAAAGTAATACACTAGTGTCCTGTATTCAGTTCCTTACAAGTTAATGTCAGATGTTCAATAATTGCTTTAAATGTCACAGAAAGGTAGAGATGCTTAGCTCCATGTATTAACCCTAAGTTGAGTCATTTTTCTCTCTACATGTACTTTGTTAAGTACAATGTATCACGGTCATTGTGTTACTGGTCGGCTTAAGGAAAAATTTGTTTACAAAACTTGTCAGGATATTCAATTTTTGTCGCAATTAGTTGTATTAATTCTGTTAAACAAAGTCTTTGTGTATGGAGCTAACTAAAACTGCCAACAATCTGTGAATCATGAACCTTACATCCATTTATTCATTTATTGAAAATATTTAAAATTTGACCAAAAGCTGTATTACATGTTCTCAGGTGTTGTTTTTGTTAATTCCTATATAGTTTTTAAAGTGCTGAGATTACATGTTTATTTTAATTTATACTGCATATTTATAACATATAAGGTACTCACAGTATTGTACTTACTGGAGCACATTATCTGAACTCCAACCTGGCATCAAGATATAACTCATAAATGGTTCGCTGATGTTATCAAGCATACATATCAAAAATTGTTCAGAAAATCCCTACTATGCAATCAAGTGTTTTAACAATTCCAGAGAGGACAATAGAAAACTTGCAAACCTGCCATGTTGAATGTTGCATCATGGGAAATATGATAATAAAGACTAATCAATTAGTATTGTAAACAATGTTGTTAAATTGTTTATAACCATAAAGCTTGACCAGTGTGGGAGGTTTATTTCATCGGTAGCTCCAGATAAGATATTACGATAACCACAGATAATCCCATAGTCCTTTGCATCTGAGCATGCTCAGTCTGGATTGCAAGTTCCCTATTGCAATGTTATTGAAGGCATGCTTTGACATTCAAATCATTTTAAACTAGTCTATAAGTGTAATCAAGGTTATTATGTAATTATTTTCATTTGAGTAAAAAGTTTATAAACTCTTGCCATTTTAAATTCTTAGGTGTAGAATAATTGTAAAAAGTATAAGAAGGGGGATGTTCAGAACTCATATGTTTCAATCTCAGATAAAAATAACCTTTTAATTTCTTGTGGTAATTTGAAATTCTCCAATTTTATATGTAACTCGATAGGTATAAAAGCCTAATACTGTAATTTTGATAAATTTCGTAGAAACCAAGTATTTTTGTAAAATTGATTAGGTCAGAGTACAGTGTGTGTGCACACATGATTTATCTTGCAGGACCTAATATTGTGTTATATAGATTCACATATTTCACCATCATTACAAATACTTGTGATCTTTCTAGTCAACATTTTAAGATTTGCAATATGTAGGTGATATGTATGTCCACATCACTCCAAACAAATCAAAATGACTTGTGAGAGCTTTGTCTTGTAGACTCTAGACTGTTCAAATTTAATTTAGTGAGCTAACAGTGAAGACTTTCCTCAAACAAAGCAGAATATGCTTCAGACTCTGAATCTGAGCCCTTGGGAACTAGTCTTCACTGTCAGACAGCAATGAAAACCTGACTCCTATTTTGTGTTAACATGATGACCCTTTGGCCTTCAGATTCAGATACCTGCCTAAAATTATGAATTATTGAGAATGACAGGCAACCAGAATCAATGCTAAGTTTAGGCTGCACATAGGCATGTATGTGCCCTCGCTATAATGCTGTTAATAGGGGAAGTGAAGTATACGATTGACTGTTTTTATGGCACTGTCGAGATACATCGTTAGCCCTCGTGATCTCCACTTCTCTTGACTACATTTTCAAACGGTTAATGTAGTTACACCCTAAAAAATCATTATCAAAAACATGTATGTTAAATTTACATAACTATATGTAAATAGCATGTAAATTATCACATGTCCACTACATATCCATGATGATGCTTTGCCTACACATCGCAATACATGTTCATTTGCATAATTTGCTCATGAATATTAATAGTCTGAAGAGTTTTCACACTTTTAGAGAAGAAAGCAGGTCAAAAGATGATTTTTCAAATCGTTATTATCAGTTTTGACAATATGAATCAAGACAATTGGAGAAGGCAAGGGCTAGGAGGTATGACCAGCTAACGTCATGTATCGTGCCGTAAACAGATTAAGTATACAAGTACATTGTACCTAGCCTATATCCTGGGGCCTATATATGTTCTATGATTTTTAGCACAACTGAGTTCAATAGTGCATATAGGCATGGTCAAATATCTATCTGTCTCTCTCTCTATGTGTATAAAGTCAAAAACTGCTGGACCAATTGCCTTGCATGCATATCACTTCATTTGAATAATTATATGCGATGCTCCATGGTGACAAACAAGCTGATTGGACAATTATGCATGGAGACTGGATGTGAGAGATTGAACAGAATATACCATAAGTGCTGTAAATAGGCTATGCCATACCTGTTCTATGTGCCATAAATCTTGAACACACTGAATGGCTGCATACATCGCTTAAATATTCAAATATAGATAGCAAGTTATAGATAAAGCAAGTTCCAAGTCAGTGCATAATAGTATATTATAGTTTCCGATCTGTGTGTACATGTATGTGTGCATTACACTGCTTATAGGTGAAGTAGAGTTCTAGGTCTACATGTAATTGCCTTGTTCTGTAGGTTGGAAAAGCAAAGTTCCACAGCTAAGCATAATTGTCTTATACTACTGCTGATAGCAGAAGCAAAGTTCCAGGTCTGCAGTACATATGATTACCCTAAACTGGGGAAGCAAAGTTCCTGGCAAGTCTACATGTAATTGTCTTGTACTGCTGGCAGGGGAAGCAAAGTTCCAGGTCTAATTGCCTAATATTGCTTGTAGGGGAAGCAAAGTTCCAGAACTATGCATGATTACTTTATACAATAGTTCTATGGCTGCTTGTAGGGGAAGCAAGGTTCCAAGGCTAGGCATAATTGCCTTTAATAATACTTCAGCTCGTAGGGGAAGCAGAGTTCCAGGGCGACAGTAATACCTCATGTACAGCTAGCAGACGTTCAGTGCCTGGCAATGATATGCATTATGAATACCAAAATAAATAATAGCTGATGGCAAAGCAACTTTGACTGGCTTGTACGTTTACTATATCATGATACATGATATTGATCACAGTGCCTGGTCTGTATCTATAAGCTAAGTATACTGCGAATAGTTGGGTCTCCATATAGTACAATTATGTACCACAGGACCATCCATTACTCTGATAGAATGTATCAATGCATGTACTTTGTGTACCTTATCAAATACTCTCTGCATTTCGTTCCTTCTTAGGTGGCATCTTGTTTCCAATTCTCCATTTCTATGTTTTAACAAGTAACCCATACATCATCTGAGTTAATAGTAAGAGCATCATAAAATGCAATGCTATGAATGTAACATACATGCACTGTACTATCAACTATATCATGTGATAGGCGTATTAGAATACCTGTGTCTAGACTCTTGAAATTCAAATTATTCCAATTATAATCTTTATTAAACATATGTAACTGTAGCCAGCTGTATTCATTTAGATGGAAGCAAACAATTATTTTAACTTGTTCCAAAGAATGTCAACTGACAAAACTTGTAACAAAAAAGTTTGAGACAAACATTTGAATTACTATTCCAAGTGTAGAAAGCAGAGTTGTTGTTTTTAAAAAAAAAAATAATGTTTGAAGTTGTTGGCAGTTTTGTGGTATACTGAGTATTACCTCTTTATTTGCACAGTAAATGGCTGCACTTCACACAAATATCTTTATGTAGACATTTCTATGATATTTCTTTTGAAAATAAGAAGTTATTTGTTGTATAGTTAGAATAAACCGTAACTATCTTCAGGTTTCTCACTATACTTCACTGCTTGGATGAACAATAAGTAACTGATATAAACACATACATGCTGTACTGTAAATGATACCTCATATATGCAAGCCAAGTTGAAGGTGTTCAAACAAAAAGTATGTGATTTATGCCCAGGTTATTCTATGTCTATGTCATTGCAGGTAGTGGTAAGTAATATGACTGAACATTCAAAATCACCAGTAAGTTTTCTGGATTTATCATAACTTATGTACTCAGAAGTATAGTTATGTTGTTCCCAAATATTTTTCTTTATTCAGCTTAAAAATGTGGTTGACCTAACGCGGTGTTGTCAGTGATCATCTTTCAACCTGTTTTCTTCTGTAAAAGTTTGGTCACCTCAGATATCTATGCATCATTAGCTATGTTATCAATGTGGTAGTAGCGTTACGTGGACAGATGTCAACTTGTTAATGGTTGAATTCACCCAGACATCTAATAGCAATGGTTTTAATAGAGGCTAATTGCTGTGATATTGTTAGTATTAGGACTCTTTAAGAGTCCTGAAATAGAAAGGTTTTTAAGTGTTACATTGTAAATGGATGGATTCCATTTCTAGAATGTGATTGCTGCATAGTCTTGCTATATTTAGTCCACAACTAATTCTACTAAAAGTGGCAGGCTGGAAAGTACAAGTATTACTTTGCAGCCGTTGTGTTCACCTAATCATAGAAGTGTGTCCATTCGTTTACTTGTCATAGACATGTAAGTGTATAGCTGACGCTGAACATGCAACTTTTAAGTATTACATACTAATGGCAAAAACATGTTCCCTGAGTAGAACTTCAACAGTATACAGACACTGTTAAAGGTTAATTGTGTCCTGGGAACTGATTTTCATGAATTCAAAGTGAAGTTACTTGTGTCACGTTTCTTCATAAATATTCTGCAGAAAAGTTCTGCAGTTCCATTTAATGTGTAGATGAAAAAAGACAAATTATGTTCTCAAAAAAAAAAAAAAAATTGAAAAAGGGCAGATGTATTTTATGATTAGGGAATGACAGTGAAGGTAATTCTCATGATAGATAATGATATATTATATAAAAATGTATACATCTTTTCACGAATATTTTACAGAAACATTCTGCAGTGCTATCTAATATATAGACAAAAAAAAAACCCTGTCCAAACAAAAAGTCTGGAAAAAAAGACAGGTGTACTTTAAACTTATGAAAGATGAAAGAGAGAATGTATTCTCATGGTAGACATTGCTTAGCTTTACATTCTGTACCTGACAGTGATTTCACCTGGGAAAAAGATATAAAATTTGTGTTGATATTACTGGCATATATCTACTGTTCATACAAGTGTGAGTCTCTGGAGTGTCATTAAACAGGTGGGTGAGGTTAGAGTACTATAGGGGATAATTACAACAGGATATCAATAGACATGTATATTATATTCCCACATCAACTTGTTGATCTGTCGGCAGCTGTGCATGGGTATGACTTACTGGAGACTATTAGTTTCAATATTCATAGAAATTACTGTTTGGGCCTTTTAATTTGAATGATTAGCCAAAATGAAAACAAATGGTGTAATTTTGATTAGGGCAGCCTGAAGTTAATTCTATGTTTCCCATGAACTGCCTAACTCTATATTTTTTTTCAGTCTGTTGAAATAGTAAGAAATATCAGTGCCCTGTATGGCAGGATTTGATTGAAATCACAACGTCACTAATTGTAAGATGGCTACCCCATAAGAGCATATCAGAGGGAAAATGATTGTTTGTTTCTGATATCAGGACCCTTTATTTAAAGAATTGATTCAGTGTTTCCTTCTGACTTTAATTGTCATTAAGTCATTCAGACTTATATACAAATTATGAATTGAAAATATCATTAATATGACTGTACAGATACGTTTACATTTTTCACTTCCAGAATCGACCGACTGGATTATCAGTTTTGCAGTGTTATGATGAAAAGCATAGAATTAACTAAAGACTGCCCTTACTCAATCCTATTTTTAACGGTATCTGGTTGAATTTCTATTTTCTATGCTTAATTATGCTTTTTGGAGGATTTTATTATCATTACAGAAAATTAAAGTGTACTGTCAACAGTTGTGCTACAACGCCATTGGCGCTTTTATGTTATATGTTTTGTTGTAAAAAACTGCAAGTCTGAATGACTTAATTAAGAATTAATCCGTTTTTTTCTGAAATTCAAAATTTTGTAGTGGCATAAAAAAGGGGTCAATACATTATCTGGAATGAACTAAACCTTACATCTTTCCAAAACAATGTCAATATATAGATTGAATGAATGAAGGGTTAAGGAGTAATTGGGAGGGCAGTACAGTCTTTCAGTTTTGCACGCTTGTTATTATTACTTCTGTGATGTATTCACTCAGTTCAACAAGTGTGATGACTAAGAACTGATATTCTCAAGGGAAATTCATTCAGGATGTCTTCAGAATAATTCTATTTGTGACCCCGACATAACATGCTACAGTACAATTTTGTTGAAAATGTAACAACACCCAGAACAGACCAATGTCGTCAGTAATTACTGAGTGTGAATTTTAAATGATGCAAATGACCTCTACATCTATACATACAGTTTTATTGTAAATTTGCCCCTGTCCTCTTGAGTCTGTTCAGCCATCGTAAATATTGATATTATACTGTCTGTACTCAGTAAGCAGTGTAAGGCGTGTATGCAAGTCACAAGGCAATATACCCATGTACAAAGAAGATCTTAAGCATTTGAAAGTCGTTTGTATCAATAAACGTTGATTGGGAATATGTCAGTCTAGACTTGGGTACTAATGTATAGTATGCATGTTTGAATTTCAAATAGATGTGATAGCAAACTTTAATCTCTCTGTAATATAATTTATAACCTGACAAAGAAATTAGCACAGTGGCAATGGAGGTTTTGTATTAAACATGGAAATGGATGCTTGGGTTTCCATGCTACTATAATGCTTAATTGAGGTTTCGGCTTAAACTTAACACAAACAAAAAACTATTGCGGCATGTTGATAGAAACTACTGCTATGATTAGTATTCAGCTTCCGGGCCGAACGTGGCAGACGATGTTCAGCGCTGTGTATATTATACGTTGTTTTGCGTTTCTCGGTCTACAAATTCACTGGAATTGGCAAAACTATCAAATAATAACAATAATGTACGCCCTCCCAGTCCATAATGGACTCAAGCAAACTTTGCACTCCATAATGGGCTCGGCTGTCGCCTCGCCCATTATGTCGTTCAAAGTTTGCTTGAGTCCATTATGGGCTGGGAGGGCGTACATTATTGTTTAATTATACATATAATCACTTGCAAGCTTTCTTTGTGAGAAAGTGACCTTTGACCCTGACCTTAACCTTCTTGGTCAATTATCAGAATCGAGCAAATTTCTTACATATTGCAGACAGTCTGCAGCATTTGTGTATGTGTATTAAGGTAATGCAGAACAAAGAGAAGTATTATAACACTCACCACTTTTGGTGCTCACATAACTGTTAACTGAATCGTGGCCATATTTGTATTGAACAATTATTATTTACTGCATACCAAAAACATGGGGATTGCATTCAAACGTCTATCCCAATATTATTAGATGAAACTTTCTTTTGACCTTGAGGGTCAGTTATCAAATTCAGCCATTTCCTCATATGACAGACACTTTTTAGTATTTATTTGTTGCCAGTAATTTCTTTTAAATGACGTCACCATTCAGACAAGTAAAGTGTATAATTGTGAGGGGTATGTGTGTTACATGTAGATTTGTTACTATTCATTAAGAGATAAGTCCGAAGACTTCAGCTTTATAGTCTGTGTATTGTGTGTGTTTTGTATGTGCCATCAGGATGCACACACTCAACAGATAATCTAGTCTACAATTCTAAACTGGTACAGTATTACGGATTAAAAACTTCATTAAATACCAGTCTAGTCAAGTCGGTTGTTAGAACTCTAGACTACATCATGCAAAGTCCACATTTTACAATTCATGTCACATTAAATGCTGAATATTTCTTTGACAAATTTTATTCATAGTTTGAATTTTGCAGTGATGCGGATAATAGCCGTTTACCGGTCACAACAACCGGCTATAACAGCTGTGTGACCAGCTATAAATTTAGGAAAGTACTCAAACCTAATGATCATTGAAAAAAAAAATTTGTATGTCAAAATATCTTATTTATGAATCAAGTTTTTATAAGTCTGCGAAAAAAACCCAGTTGTATAGGTTTTAATTAAATGACGCAAACAGAATTATGAGTGGGAAAAAAATCACACGTTGTGGTCCGATTGCAGATGTTACTGTACAAACAATGTAATTGCCTGAGAGCACAGTTTACATAAGTAGTAGACGACAGATACACACAGTGGATACAAAAATCAATTCAAATATGTAATGGAATGTTGTTATAATTCATCAATTGTATATATACACAGTCATAAGCTTATTCATCAGATTATTATTCTTGTATTAGATTTATCAATACTCACAAATCAATATACCTTTCATGTGTGTGTGTATTTTGACTTTAAGTTGAATAAACTTTGATGATTTTTTTTTCAATATCTGTACGTAATAGCAAACACTGGTAGGTAAAAAATGTAGCTGTTCTCCTTGTTTATGCTTGCTGGAGTTCCTACTAGGGTTTCTTCTGGGAAATGTATTAAGTATTTTATGGCGTCGTGTCTCTAATGATTTCAGTCATATGTTATATGAAAGGTGATGTGAATACCGAATAAAACAAAGCCTTGCAATGTTGAAATAATTAATTTCTTAACTACATTTTTAGTAAATTTAACATTCCAATCAGAAATATCTGCAGATCTTAAAGAGGCAATTAGATATTTTAATGGTGATACTACTTTTATATTGTGGTGTAGTATGTTTTCAGTGGCTTGAAACTTCAACCAGCTGGTTTGCTCCCTTAGTAAAGAAATTCCGAAAATGTGAGATCATCTGGGCAAATTTCTGGAAGAAAAATTTGACACTTGTGACTTAGGCCTAACAAAAAAAATTGCGTGGTTCTCATTATGCTCAATTTTAGAATAGATGGGGTAGGTAGATTGTTTATTTTATTTTATTTTTTTTACATTTTTTTTCATATCTGAGTGTCTAGTTCAGGTAGTTATGTTTTCCAAATGTTTTGCATATGGTCTCTGTGTTATTGGTTTCTTCCCATCAGATGCACAGCAACAGTATTATATTGTCTTTTTAATTAAGTTGATGTCAGTTTCCGCATCCACTTTTCTTTTGCGAGACTTCACAATTTTTATTATTTTTTCTTCTGAAATACATATTATAAAATAAAGTGATAAACTAGGTGGGGGGTCGGGTAACCCGAACCAAACAATTTTTTTTGTAAGCTTTAGGCCAAATAAAAAACTAGTGTGTTTCTGACAACCCAACTATTAACCCTAGTTTACATAATTTTTAACAAATTCAGACTACCTATCCTATTTTCTAACATCATGTAATATCGAAAACAAATATTTTTTCTATTGTGCCTTATTTACAATTTCTTGTTTCAACATTACAAGTGGTAAAGAAAGGAAGTTATTAATGAAATTGAGTGGATAACATTATTTTATACAAGTTAGGATTTAATAAAATTAAAAAATACGATGTTGTAAAAGCTCCGTAATTATATATAATGTTTTTCATTGTTATATTTCACAGTTTAAAGTAGGGAAATAGGATATGATTTGACAGACAGCTTACAAGTGTTATTATGTTCTCATGTCATATTATCATTAGGGTTCCTGTGACAACAGGAAATCTAGTTTATTTACCTAATTAAACAATCAGTGATTTTTTAATTCAACGCATAAATCTTCTCATTTTTGTATGTCAACCAAATAAGTCACAGGAATGGTGAGTTTTAGATGGCAGCAGAGTTACAGGATAAATGATGTTACCTTGCGTGTTTCACTCATCTTTCACACAACGGCACACACACATACACACACACATATGCATACCGGTACCTACCACCTACATACACACACACATGCATGCATACATGCCTGCCTACCTACCTCTGCACACACACGTACAGCTTCAAATGCAAAAGAAACAATTATTGGGGTGCCACACGCCATGGGGATGTGTAGCCAAATGACCATGGTGATTAGTAGTTTGAAAGTAAACAGTTGAAGCCATAGAAATCAACAAGTCCTTGTGAAATGTTTTCAGCAGAAGCCTTTTTAATGTGATTGGGTAAAGGATCCTGCTGTGTTGGTTGTGTCTCTGTTATTGTTAGTCTAGAATTGAAATGCGCGTATTATCTCTGTATCAAAAACATCATATATCCCATGGGTGAAACACCAAGCCTACATCATTTCTCCTGTAAGCATCAGGTATAAGCTTTTATGTCTACCATCTCTAGAACTGACTTTTCTCTCTTTTGTATTACTGGTCCTGTCTATAGTCATCAGCTTGAATTTGACATTCACATACATACATCAATGACATGGTGGACATTTTAAAAGCATTAGAGTTTCAAATATTCACTTTCCACTTTCTGTTACTAATATCCCTGCCTGTCAATTTAATAAGTTGTACTCATATTAGCAATGGCATTTATCACCACCTTACTTAATACCAAGGTCACTGCCAAACATGCCTGTACTATAGTTTAGTTAAATAAGGTGTCTACATGTATGTATATGTACAGATGTGTTGACAGCTATACATGTAGTCCAATCTTTGAACACATTACCTCTCATCTGGTAATAAAATCTAAGCAAAAACTAATTCAGTCAATATGCATATTTGTCCAAAAAAGCCAGCCCAGATCTGAAGCAATGCCTGTGGCAGATTATATATATTGCATGTCATAAATTTAGGTAATATACTTTATGTAGAAAAGGCGGGCAGCATGCCAGCAGTCGTTTAGTGTAAAGCTGTTTGTATGAATGGAAATAGTTGAAAGGGTAATGACATTTTATGAGGCATACCTTAAATACAAATAGATCAGTGAGAGGTTGGGGAAGGAATGAGAAACACCACAAAAATGTAACCTACTAATCTTCAGTTGACCTTTGTCACTGACAGTACTGGGTAAGACATTACTAAGGGTTAGGTATCATCTCATAAAGAATCTTACGAGGAAAGAAAGACATCTGAGTGATTTCCCGTTGTCATGGTACAAGGACAAAGTTCATTGTCAGACATTGATAATAGAGTAAACAGATGCAAAGTTTCCGATGACATACATACTGTGTTTTTCATTAGGGAGATGTATTACAAAGTGACTTGGGTATTGAAGTTTGCTCATCAGTGTGCACAACCGCACACTAGTTAATATGCACATGGGCATGGTACTAGGTCAAAGGTCATTATCAGATCTCAACAGATTCAGCATTTCTGACAACACACATACTGTACCTTTCATTAGAAAGACGTGTTACAAAGTGACGTGTCTTTGATTTTTTTGCAATCTATATAGCGCCTTCATGACCACACACTAATGGTCATGCATATGCACAAAGACACAGTACCTTCACATAATGAATCAGCTCGTGGTTAACTGTCATTCTTAACAATTATATCTATTTATACTAAAAATTTCATTATATAGGGGATGATTTAGTATCATAACGAGCACACCATATGCAACAGGAAACTTTTGCAAATGATACCCTGGATGTATGATGTAAAAAAAATCAATTTTTCAAGCCTTACAATTGTGCTAAATTATTCACATCAATATGTATCGATATTACTTGCAAACCTTTTATTTCAAAATATGTGCATTTAGAATGTACGAATGAATGAGAACTGTCTTTGTGTCACTCATTATAAACCTGGTGACAATTTGTCCATCATGTTCATCTCAATGTATGAAAACATTTATGAACATATGTAATTGCTTTCTTGTTCCCATAGTAACACCTGATTTTTATTGTGTGAGAATTGCAGAAAAGCATCTCTAAGTATCAGTATTTTGATTGAGTTGGTTTCCATGTCCACCACCCTAGGCAGAATGTAGGTTATACATCATCACTATATTGTCCAAGTAACCTTGAAAACATGTGGTATTTGAAATCAATAAACAGTGGTTGGTAGAGGAAGCTAATTATTGGCAGATAAAGCTGCCTTCCTTTTCTAATCAAAACTATTGATCTATACTCTACAGCTGCTCTTTGGCATGAATTTTAATTTCTGCTTCTTAACTCAGAATATTTTGTACTATACAAAATCATGAAATGAAATCTGGCCATTGTTAGCTAAAATTTGGAACATTTACAAAAAGGGATTATTCCTATCATCTCAATCTAAAATAAAATTCAGATTTGTTGACAAACTGCAGGAAAACAAATAAAAATAAGTTGCAAATAATTTGACTATGATAATGAAAATTCAGACATTTGTTTGCTTGAAGTCAGTTTTAGTCAATTCTGATGATTTGTCACTATGGTATGTTATTTTCATGGCATCTGGGTCTTTTCATTTTGTGTCTGTATAGTTTAATAGATACCATCACAAGTATACATAAAGGTAGCCACATCATGTTAATATTATATTTCATGCAAAGAAAGTAAGGAAATGCATCAGAACATTGCGGCCCTAGGTCAGGGAGTAAATTGTATCAGTTAATTATAGGGTAGAAGATGTTACTGATTTTGATCTCTGTCATTTCTGCACTTCTCAATGGATGCAAATTTCTTTCAAATTATTCCATCAACATAATGAAGACTGAAACATTCTGTTTTGACCATAAAGTAAAATAAGGTAGCAATCAATTGACGAGTGTGTGTCATTTCCAGCAGTATTAAATTAGTAGCTAGGAGCAAAATACAATATGACATTATCCATCAAGGATTCTAGTATAAGTCTTATGTACATTCATTTAGGGGGAGGGGGAAGGGTTACAAATCCTGAAGTGTATAATTTCTGATGTATAATGATTAATGATTTTAGTTAGAGGATTGACTAAAGGCAGTAGTTTGCCAGATGTCTACATATTGCTTGCGCAAGTACATTTCATTGCTGTCACCAACTTTATAAGCTGATTGATCACATTATAGGCATCATACAGCATTCAGTACCATGTTACCAGAATATCATTGCTGTAAAATGTCTGCATGAGTGCATCAATTTATGCAGTCTACTCACTGCAGCGTGTGCAGTGTCCATGGTAACATGACTTGAAATTGATTGTACTGTTGGGACATAAATATTAATTTGTGAAGTATTAATTAGAGAAATTATTACATGCTTTGAATTCCTACAAATATATGGTTGTCAAGAATGATACTGAATCCACAACTGTATCCACAATGTCAATAATTTGATGGTGTTAACGACATGGCATGAATTTATCATAGTTCAATAAATTTTGCATTTATTATTTCCTTAAAATACCTAAATGTGGCGAACTACACAATTATTTTACTGAAACTTTAAGTACAATGAACATGGTTTACCTTCTAATTTGTGCAAACTAGAGCAAAACATTGATACATTTAGACAAACATATGAAATAGCCTTCAACCTATAAAGCACAATGTTAAGACATTTTTATAAACATATGTACATATGACATGGCCTTCAACCAATCTATGAAATCATAATAAATGGCAACCTTCAAGACAATTGAAAGATTGAAAAGAATGTATGGTATATTTACTCTCGTCTTGACTTGTCTAATCTTGTGATACTTTAATTTGTACAAATTCTTATCTTGTAATTTTCTTTCTTCCTTTATTTCCAGTCATTTGAAAGAGTTTTGGTTGAGAACAAGTTACATGGCTTATCCCCTAGTCTCTGTGATGCCATAGCAAGTATATCAAGACACAAGTTAATCCAAGCTGCTTTGCCCCATGTTATGCACTGTAGTGCTGCTTTACTCAGCAACAGAGTGAAACTTGGCCACATTGACAAGCTTGGAGTTGGAGAAACCAAATTATTATACACCTTACACTGGATTCTCTTGGAAGAACCACAAGAATGTTACCAAGACTACCACTATGATTTAAACAGTGGCACATATGAACCACCTCTAACAACCATTCAGCTTTTTGTATTTCTGTTTGCACCACTGGCATTCAGTTTAAGGGAATCTGATCTGACCTTTCGACTGGAAGGTGGAATGCCTTTATGGAAAGCTCTATGGGAATACAGATGCCCAGATAACCCATTCTTCTCAGCATTGGTCAAACCAAAGCACCGTACCTTACAGGTTTTCAGACCCCTTCCAAATAATATTGAAAGGAAGAGAGACAATGATTGTCATGAAGAAATAGCAAATCAGATTCAAAGTCAGCAACAAGAGCAGAATGAGCAAATGATGTCTAATGAATGTGGTACTCTGTGTGTTGAAAATACCATCAAAGCAGCCCCCTCTATTCATTCAGTGCATTCATCAAAATCATCCTCCAGTCGGTGTAGCAGTCAGATTCAACCTCCTGAAATAAGCAGTGAGTTGAGCAGTGATCAGGCTGCTCCTGTAGTTACATTATCAGACGTCTGTGAACATTTCAGCAGTGAAATTTCCTCTGATCCTCCATCAGTGACAGTGGAGTTTCTGTGCGAGATGTGCAACACTACACTTAGTTGTACCAGTGGTAATTCGAGGTCCTGCAAGTGTGGACGACTTAAACATGATTCAGCTGATGAGAGCCATTGTACATCTAGTCAAACAGGCGATCTCAGGACAGACTGTGAATCTCGTAGCCAATCGCCTACTAGTCCTCGATATGATCCTGCCCAGAAGCTGATTTCCAGAAAGAACGACTACTACCTTGCCACTTACTTTGATGTTGCTGTTTTAAGGTGTTTATTTAATCCCCATTGGTCAGAAGATGGGATTCACTGGGCACTTTGTTACATTCAAAACAGACTAAAGCAAATAGTACAAGAGACCCTAAAGTTAGAACGCTTCAGACAAAGGAGTAACTCATCTCCAATTCCTCGCATTGAAGTATCGTTCTTCAAAACACCTGCTTCGAAACAGATGTCAGCACCTCCTGCTACAAGCATCATTCCAGGCAATGGGAAAGAGTCTAGACAGAGTAATGGTCAAGAGGATGGAAGTAGTTCTCCAAAGAAGATCAAAGTGGATCATCCTATTATACATGGAAACAAAAAGAGTAAAGGAAATCTTGAGAGGAAAGGTAGCTTGGAAAGAAGAGGTAGTTTAGAGAGAAGGGGAAGTGGTAAGAGAAGGCCACCTGTAAGACGGCAGTCAAGTCTAACCAAAGCAACAGCTGCGGTTGTTCCACAGCCAATTAATGAAGAGTCAGAGGAGAGTTCAACCTCAATGAGTGCTAGCACTGAGGAACTCTTGAAAGAAAAACCAGAGCAGAGTGGTCGACAGTGTCCAAGTGCTTTATCAACACTAGGCAGGCTTATAGAAGGAGCAAGCAACTTCAGTCCTCCCAAAGTAGAACCTTTCAAATTCACAATTGATGTTGTAAAACTAAAGAATTTGCCATCCCTAATGGAAGTAGATGATAAGTTTCTTATTCCAAAAGAATCCAAAATGGAATCACCTAGTTTTGAGAAGGCCGTTGATCATAGTTCTGAAACATTGACTGTAGGTTTAACAGCCAGTGCTGCCACCTTGAACATAGCTGAAATTCAGCGCCCAACATTCTCAAATTCCTCCCAACAACCTGAGTCTTTGGGTTTCACACCTCAAGTCGAAACAATCACAGTACCCCAGGGGGATACATTAAGTCCGTCTTACCCTTCTCCAAATGAATCATTTTCAAGGAAACGAGAATCTGTAAGTGATGAGGAAGATGAAAATGATCAATTTAAGGAGAATGGGGGAATGATAACATTAACAGTACCACCACCACCTCCACAAACAATATCAAGAAGTGCATCAGATACAATGGTGAACTACACAACTGTTATAGAAGAGGATATCCCAGAAGCTGCCGGTGCTGCCCACTACATCTCTCCAAATGGACAAATTAACCATGGCGTTATTATCAAGTCTCTCCATGCTGTTGTATCCAGGGAACCTAGTGGACGTATCTGTGATACATCACTTGGTATCATAGATCATTTACTGGACATGAGTGTTGTGGAGAAAAATGAACCAAAGAAAGAAAAGAAGGAAGAAAAGAAGGAAAATGAGGATGGTAATGGAGATTCAAAAAAGGAAGAAGAACCACCGCTAGACAAAGCTGCCAGAGCAAAGCAACGATTGGAAGAGATGAAAAATGAAACTATGACAATGCATAATCTTGTAATGGATACTTTAATCAGGATTTTCAAAGTCTTAGGATGTCAGCATGGATGTGGGGAAGGACTACGAGGAATACAAGGTAAGTCAAACCAGTTCCATCTTTCCCATTCACTATATTTCATTATGTTGTCAAGCCAGATAAACATCTCACAAATGACGTAAACATTGTGTGTAATGTATAGGATACTGAAGCAGTGAAATATACAGACAGCAGGAAAAAAAATTTTGTACAGTTATCGTTAGAAAAAATGTTAATTTGTATAGTTTAATACTGTACTGAGAATTTGGGAATACGATCATAAATAATTAAAAGGTGAACTGTTCACATGATCCAATTCATCATGCAAGGAGATTCTTTATAATATAATGTAGCAATAACAAAGTCCATACTATGCTGCATCATCTCTTCTTGTTTAAAAAGAGAAAAGTAGATTCATCAATTGAAATATAAAAAGTCAAATAGGGTATATTGATAGACTTGTACTACTTGAATTACTTAATGAAATAATAAACCATTGTAATGTTTTTCATTGAATTCAGAAAACCTCAAGATAAAAAGCTTAAGCATTGTGTTTTTTATGTTACAAACTGAAAATATAATTTCAATTAAGCTATATCTCTGTCAATGGCTGTTGGAAATTTGAATGTAATGTTGTTCTTTATAAAATTTTTAGATGTTTTGGATTTTAGATAGTCAAGCTAACAACTGTTTCATGATTCTTTTTCCATTTTTCATCAATCATTTCATAATTTTGTCCCCCAGGCAACCATAAAGATAAAACAATGACTGGTATTTACCATTTTGTCATGTTCTTCCTCAAAGTTCACCTTTGTTGAATCACAATGAGCTTACTGTCAATTTGTCATCATTAAAATTTCCACATAAAAGTGAGAATTTCTGTATGGAAAAGGAACTTGTTTTACAATAGAGATTACATTTTTTTGATTTGTCCAATTGAAACAATCTCTGAAAATATGAATATTGGCAGAGGTAAACTTTGAGAATTCCACCTGTATTCACGTTTGTGTGTGTGTTTAAATGTTTGCTCACTCTTAGAATAGTTAGTGCGGTTCCCTGCCCCGATCTCACCACTGGCTGTGCTGTTGTTATGAAATGTGTCAGGTGCAACAACTTCTATTCATGGTTCTCATTGGCCAGTATCATCATAGTAAATTGAAGGTTTTTTGTTATGCTTTCTTGGATAGGGCACATGTACTTGATTCTATGTTTCTCATTGTAACACCTTTATAAATGATGGATTGGTCTGTCACTCAAAAATTAATAAAATAAAAGAATAAGTGTATGAGTACATGTTGGTGTATGTAGCTTTCATTTCATAATCACACTTTAACAATCTGAAAGAGTTTCAATGACAATAATGTTGGAGGGAAACTTTGAACCATTAACTTTCCCAAATTTCAGAAGTAAACGATAATTTTCACTCTGATATGCGCTCATGGGGTCGCCATAATATAGTCAGAGATATTGTGATTTTTAAAATAATCATGTCGTGGTAATCTTTTATCGTTTCCCCAGAATGAAGAAAAACAGGGTTTGTCAGGTCATGACAATAACACAATTAAGTACTGCTGTTCTTATCTACCTCTAGATTCAATTTGGCTTTTTTCTTTCTTATTATTGATGCATAAAGCATGACAATTCACTTAACCTTCCTTGATGAACTTTTGATTATGGACTTCACTGGTGTTTGGGTAATGGGACTGCTCCATTACACGTATCAGCTGTCCTAATTACTACCTATATTAGATGACATTTGACAAAACCTTGACATGTATCACAATATACCTGACTCATTTTGTGAAAGCAGCACAGCGAGAGAGGCTTGAAAAGTAGAAGCCTATGGAACAGTAGATCTAGAGTAAATTCTATGCTTATAAGCTAGAATATGAACTTTGACCTTTTCACTACTTGGCCGATTTCTATTTCCAAAATCAAACTTTTATCATTTTTACAACAATGTTTTGATATTACGTGATAAATTAGTAGTTTTACATGATTTTGATGTCGAAATGAAATTGAAGTTTGTCAACTTTTGGAAAAAATCATGAATTTTGTTCAAGTACATGTTGTGGGAAATTGAAGAGTAGTGGAGAGGTTAAAATGAATTTGAATGCACAGGAGCTCTTAGGACATTGAGGGCTGCAATAAGGAAGTGGTTTAATTTTTGTAGTTGACCAATGGTATGCCATATATTCACTAGCATTGCCAGTGTTACATGTGTGTGTGCACATGTGTGTGTGTGTGTGTGTGTTTGTGTGTCTACATGTACATTTGTCAGTTCAAAGATACTATGTATAGCAAGAGGTCTTTACCTATTAGGAAATGATAGTGTTATTTCATCAAAGCCATCAAATAGGTTTATGACTGAGAAAATAATCTTTGAAATGTCAGTCAGTTTTGGCAGCATGAAAATATCACAAAACACAACATGATTAGCTGGGTATCAATGCATAAGTTCTGAAGGGTTTTTCTCAGTTCTCCCATGCAAACAAATAATCGTATGCAAATAATTGTCAGCAGATACTTCTTTCTCTGTTACAAGGGTTCTTTTAAGTTAGCATGTGCCCCGGGGACTGCTTCCTTTGAATATCATAGTTCTAAAAGCCTCTTAAGTTTACTATATGAAAGCTTGTAGTTGGTGGCCATAGTGGAGTCTAAAATGGCTTCATTCTGATATGTTCACCTTGACCTCAATTGAAAAAAAATGTATGGTTACCCCTCATTTTTTTTTCCCTTGATTTTAATTGAGAGTGGAATTGAGATTTCTTGGACAAAGTAACTGAAAAAGTTAACAGTTTATTTCTGGGGCACATGACATGAAAATTAGTTCTACTTGGAGATGTATGTCTCTTGTCTGCCATCTTTGAGCTGACAAAATGTGTACTGCCCTGCTGAATTTAGTTTAGTTTGCATCATGAATATTTCATCACTTCTAATGACATGCTATCGTAATGATGAATTGTAAACTTTAATCCGCAAGTATTTAAATAGAAATGACTCTGTTTGATTTATTTACTTAGGTTGAGAGAAGTATACAAATGATTATTAAAAGCATTAGAACATAATCAGTTATTGAAAGGAAAGGATACCAAATTTGTATTTATACATCATTATTTTTTATTATTTTTATTATGAGGGCATTATTAGTTATGATAAATAATAAATAAATGTAAAAATGATAACAAAATCTACATTTAAATTAAAATACTAAGTTGGTTAGTTAACATCTTGACCTGTATACTTAGGTGAATGTTATATAGAATTCATCATAAATATTCAAGTATTTACTGCAGATAGTAAGTTTCTATAGCCCTTAAACTGTTCTATGTGGAGTTTTTTAAGATCAAAATCGTATGGTTGGAAAATTTGCAAATTTGGTCTTCGAATGATGAGTAATCACAGGACTGAAAAAGAGATCATACTACTTCTTTTAGAGAGCTATGCAGACAAATTTGATGATTATATTCCTCAAATGTAAAGGATGATGATGAAGATCACTGATCACTGTAAATGTTTCTATTAATATTGGAAAGGTTATGCCAAAAATGTCTTAAAACCACCTGTATAAAAAACAGTTGAGAATCAAATTTCGAATAGATTGCCATAAAATGTTCCCTTGTTTTTCAATAAGTGTTGCCTAAATAGTTAACTATGATTTCTTCTTTCCATTCCAAGGATTAATATGTTAATTTTAAAATGTAATAAATGTTGATGTCCATGGAAAAATACTTTATTTGTTTACTTTCCTAGTAAATAGAAAGGTTATAAACAATAATTTCTTACACTTTCTCTCTAGACATGTTAGTCAAGTATTTACTGCAGATGTACAGTTACTGTAGAGATTGCATCGATGTGATTTTAAGACTCGTCCAGTTCTGGCGTGTTGAATCTTTATCTTAGACACTGTCATATTTTTAAATTTATTTTTCTTGCCCTGCAGTTTTTTAAGGCAAATATAGTGAAACATCAATGCATAATGCATTACAGCCTTGCATTGTTTAGACGTAGGTAGTTTCAATGTTGCATGGTTTGTTTATAACTAATATGCATGGCAAGAATGAAATGTGGATATTTTTTTAATTATCTCATTCCTGATAAAGAAGACTTTAAAAGTGTGAAGAAGATAAAGAAACTTTTTTTCATTTTTTAAAACTATTTTTTAACAAATTTAGTAAATTAAGAATTTAGATTAAATCCATCTCTTTACCAAATAATGAAGTGAACTTTTTAATTTCTTGTTTTGATTATTTTGAAAATATTAGTTTATCAACTGTTTCTTTTTCTTACATGCTTTTTTCAAAAATCATTTTTTGTTTTTTATTATCATTTATTCTTTTATTTCAAACAGCAGACTTTTTCTACATTTAGATTTGCAGTGTTTTTGCTTTATAATAATAAGATTGATTCAAATTCCCCTGTAGTACATCTTGTATGCTTTTTAGCAATGTGACTTTTAATAGGAGAATGTAAGCTATTAGTCAAATGCTTCAAAGTGCTTCACTCTCTAGAGAGTGTAGTAGGGTGTGCATGGAAAGATGTTTTAAACAGCCATCATGTTAAAACATGACATTCACCACTTCTTTACTTTACGCCATTACTTTCACAGGGGACCGATTACGCCAACAAGGGAACAGCTGTCTGAGCAAGATATTTAAGATTGATCCATCACAGTTTCGCAAGTACATGCGTTACATTGTTGCCAATCATCCATTGCAGAACCTAGTTGACTTCTTACATGCATTGCTTGGTTTCTGTGAGGATCCTTCACCTCAGCCATATGGACAAGGTAAAGAGATATTCATCACAAGAAAAATACCTAGAAATCTTTAGAGACAGCTTAAAGTGGCCATATGGATGATGATTTGGTATTTTGGTTGTTTGACTTATCATTAAACAATTTTATCATAGTCTCCTACTTGGAAAAATCAATGTGAAACAACATGTGCCAAAGTCTGTTTGTAACTCAGTGAAGTGCAAAGGACTGATAAATGTGGAAAATGTTTGTTATTGTACATGCAATAACGAACTTTTTACACATTTTTGTTAACTTTTTGCAATGTATTGAGTTACAAACACAGACTTTCTCAATGTTGTTTCACATTGATTTTTGAATTGGGAAGCCTTGATAAAATTGTTTTATGAATTAAAAATAAAAAATAAATACCAAATTCTCATCCACATGGCCACTTAAGTTTTACATTCAAAATTAAAAAGTTGCTTTTTCAGAAATTGTCTACATCATATACAATTTAAAAACGAAAGAAAGAACATATATAAAAAAATCAATAAAACTATGAGATATATGTCACATTTTCCAACATCTCAAGTTTTATTATCATTAAATGATAAATGTAAATAATGATTTTAATAATTATTTCTCAGGTACATATCATATTTCATTAATAATTTTCATGATGTCTACTAGTAAACATCAAAACTTGAAATACATGTACTCAAGTTGAAAAAAGAAATATGTACGTGTATAAAGTCATTTATTTGTAGTAATTATGAGTTAATTTCAAAAGTTATGCGATACAGACTTCCAATTGAAATATGAAATTATCAAATTGTGAAATTTTGTCTCAGTACAGTGTAATAGGTATAAATATACTGTTCATGTGCATTTAATTTAAAGAGACACCGCCTGGTCTTCATGATATAATTTGTAACGTTTAAAAAGGAAACAAAACAGAATCGTATGTTTAGATTTTTCGTCACAAGTGTGTGGATTTTGAAGAAATTTTGATATTCAAATGTTTGAAGTCTGCATACGAAAGAAGTCAGACACATGCATTCTAGGAAAGAAAACAAAGATACAAATCCAGATTTTTCACAACCAGGCTAGCCTGACATGTTAGCATGAGGCAGACACAAGGCTAGCAAACGGGGGAAAAGATTCTTGAGTGGTGTAAAGTTGAGGTTGATAACCCTGCAGGTCTTAGTGTGCTAAATAACCAAATGGAAGATAAGGGCTTGGAGTTTTTCATTGTTCATTACAATTCTGCTAATAATTTTAACTTGATTTTCATATTTTGAATTTTGGGATCAAGTCCCCAACTAAAAACAAGACGACATCCAAACTCAAATTGCAAAGACTACAAGACTAAATTAAATTCATTCACAAGTAAGCATTCAACATTGAAAGGAAGAAATTCAAATAGAATTATGCATGAGTTATTTATTAAGCAGTCAGCCCAAAATGTAGCCTAACTTGCTGCACTGTCGTACTTGAATGCCACTTTGACATCCCTTAGTATTACAGATGTCCACTTACATCTCAAAAAGTGTACTGACCATGAAATGCAGATTGATTTTAGATTGAAAGATAATTGGCAAGGACATAAAGGAAAACAATTAAATGATATAATCTACTGGTTGTGTATACATGAACAAGGACAAATGGAAGTCATCTATAGTATAGTTTAATTACTCAGTGGAGATACGACTCACTTGATATGGTTGCAACTCACTGAATAAACTTGTCAAATTGATTTCTTACTCTACACAAGTTTCTGGCATCTGTTGGCTAATTCCTGTAACTGAATTCTCAAGTGAACCCCCTCCTCCTTTCTATGAATAGATTCTGAATAGATAAGCTAGATTTAAATTTTCATTTCATTCATAAAAAGTGAATGATTTTATAGTGATATGATATACAAACTGTCATGCACATACCTCAATGCATACATAGCCTGTAGGCTATGTATGCATTGATGAGCTGTAGTAGGAAACATCTGTTATTACATGTTTTTCCAGGATTGTATTAATTCCATATTACTTCCTATAGTAATGTTGTTGATAACACCTAGTCCACATGCATGAAGACAAACAGACACACACATATACACACACTCACTTTGATGGAGAATTGAGAGTGCAGAAACTGTACTCTCATATATTTCAGCACTCTCCATGAAATAAACAGTCCTGTTATTTGGCACACACACAATTACAGCTTGCCAGAATTGTTTACATTATCATAACATCCATATATCTCTTTAAAATACATGAACCTATGCATAACCTTTTAAAGTATATGTCTACACAACATAGTTTACTGATAAAACAACATTTGGCATATTAAACCTCCCATGAAATACAAAACAATCATGACTTGATGAAACTGGAAATTTCACTTGAGTACTGTTACTATTTTTACCTAAGATTGGTTTAGTAAAGTTATTGATTTTAAACATGTAGATGGAAAAACTTTCATGGCGAAAATAATAATAGAGATATTATCGTCCAGAAAGTTATATTTCCCTCTTTCTGTTTTGCCCTGTGTGACAAAAAGGATGGCCGTGTAAGTACTTTGTACAGATTTCCAATATAGTAAGATTTAAGATAATTGCATGGGTGAATGCTTATAGATAAAAAGTTAACAAATATCATATTTTCCATCCTGTGGTGTTGGGGAACATTTCTTTCTCAAAAATGTCATCTCAAGCTTCAGTCAGTGTCCATGACTTTGGATGTCTTTGTACCATGATATATTTGGCATTATACAGTTTTGTTAGTATTGGTTGGCAGCCATTCTGTTTCTGTATGTCATAGAGATAATGTAGTAGTACAAAGTGCCAAATGCAAAGTGGATGTTTAACTTTTGAAATTATATTTCCATTTATGTTTTAACAAAAAATTAGGGTGAGTTTATCAAATGCCTGAAAAAATCTCAAGATATCAAAATGTCTTCAAATGGAAATTCATCCAAATGTCATCGACTTCTAAGTTTCTTCATTCATTCATTCATTCATTCATTCAGCCATCCACCCACCCACCCATCCATCCATTCATTCGTTCATCAAGAGCATGAAAGAATGTTTTGTGAGCAAACTTTATCAACTCCTCACCTAGCAAAGTACGTGAAAAAGTATTATTAAACGAATCCTTAACATTGGTAAATTGAAGGACTGAGAGAGAGAGAGAGAGAGAGAGAGAGAGAGAGAGAGAGAGAGAGAGAGAGAGAGAGAGAGAGAGAGAGAGAGAGAGAGAGAGAGAGAGAGAGAGAGAGAGAGAGAGAGAGAGAGAGAGAGAGAGCGTTTAATCTAGCATTGATTACTGAAATGTTGAAATATTATTGAATGTACTGAGAAGCTTTTTGGCGGATGTTTAGATGTGCAATATATTGGAGTGTTGACAACAGAGTAAGTATTTGAAGTTTGAACTTTAAGTGAAAGATTAAGCATCACAGCATTCATTCAACAAATAATAAACTTACTGCAGTGTTGTGAGTATCTGTTGAGATAATTTGGTTTGTGCGTGTGTGAATCCCCAAGGGTACTGTATTCAATGGTAGACATAATTATATTGTGATTTCTGTGATTATGGCTTGTCAAGTGTTTGTCATCGTACTGCCCCCATGACATCTCATCTAATAACATTTCCCTATACAATATGTAATTTGCCCCAGATGATGACTGGATTTGAAGTGTTAGAAATGGATATGTTGAATCTTTGATCTAAAACTAATGTAAAGTAGTTGTATTATGTTTTACATTTTTTTTAAAGTGGCCATATAGATGAGAATTGGGTATTTACTTAATATAATATATTTTCTAAAACAATTTTATCATGATTTCCAACTTGAAAAATCAATGTGAAACAAGTTCAACCAAGTCTGTGTTTGTAAGCCATTACATTGCAAAAAGATAAAAATAATTTCAAGTAGGAAGCCATGATAAAATGGTTTTTATAAATAACAAATCCAAAATGAATACCCATTTGGCATCCATATGTCAACTTTAAGTAGTTGTATAAACTTTCAAAATGTTTTAAGTACTTTAAAAGTTGTTCGGCCATGATTGTCATACCTATTTTTAGCAATTGTTATAACAAAGAATGCTCGAATTACAATTTTATATATTTAAAATAAAGAAAAACGAACAGAATAATTTATAATTTCATTTCATTTGATCATTGAATATTATCATATCCATAAAGCATGTCATAGCAATGAATGCTTAAATCACAATTTAATATCAACCCATAGTATAATGTTTTGTAAATTTTTGAAGTATTTGAGTTAATTTCATTTGGTATATCATATCCACATTAGCATGTTAATGCAAAAGAATGCTTTAATAACTCACAAAAGAAAATCGTATACTTGTTTTGGTAAATTTTGAAATGTTAATGTTAATTTCTTTGTTATGAAGGTTAATTTTAGATGACTTTGTATAACATTATTAAAGTGTAGTTGTCAATGGTCATGTGCTGTTTTGGGGCACTTAAAAAAATTTGACATTGAACTTAAAAAGTATGTGTTTTTTCAAATGTCATGGTTTGATGTGTTCTCTTCTACAAATTGCTCCTCTTTCTGCCCCTTGTTTGTTTTGTAAACATTCCATTGTGGGGTTGGGGGGGGGGGCCTTTGGATTACATATGAATCTTGAGAAACTATGAAAATTTTGAACTTTAATGTCAAACTATTGCTTGTAATTGCCCCAAAACATATGTGCAATTGAAGATGTTCAACACATGACCACTGCAAAATAGACCAGCCAGTAATTTATTCCTATAATGGGTTGATTGTTAATATCACTTTCATAGCTGAGTTATTTTTCAATAGTGATAAGTTTACTTTTTACAATAGGGAGGTTTAGCTGCATGATGCACACACCCATTAGAGGGTAGTCACATAGATGTATATACAAGTAATGTCACGTACAGAGTTGTTTTGGTTACACGTTTCAGAACACGAACTTGAAAGATGTGTCTTCTGTTACTTTGCCCAGCTTTGTCATTCCTGTTGTATTATCGTTTTAATTATTTTCCACATTAAACATGTTTTCTACTTTAATTTTGGATGTGTGCGTCAAACATATATTTCTGTAAATACATGTAGACTGTCCTTCTAATGTACAGATGTCTGCTACAGAATGCGTGTGTTGCCTTTGAATCATGTGATGTTGACACTTACATGTACGTGTATTGGACACACATAACTGCATGCAGCTAAACCACTCTATTATCTTGTTCCGATTTTAAGGTTCAGTAATTTATAAATTTAATTAATGCATGATTTTCATTATATTTTAGGAATGGAATTCTGAAAGAATACTGTTTCGTTTTTAGTGATAAATTGCAACAAGAAGTTTTCAAGATCACATAACAACACTCTGTCATGCAATAATTCTCACAAATTTGCTTTTTTTCAGCAGTAACTGGAGGTCCAAATGAAGGTATTACACGCGGCCATTTTGCAACAAACTTTGGTAGCAGTGTACGTGGGTCCGGTGTCAAGGGCATTGAAGGAACTATTGTAGGTTGTATATTCAAAGGTTTAGTTACCAGATTTGTGGAATGCAGACAAGAAATTTACAGTCCTGAAAATATGGTATGTTTATTGTGTAAATGTGGTATGCGACTGAGCCAATATAGTCTGCACCTGTGTAGATATAGTCTGATTGTGTTGATGTAGTCTGCTACTGAGCTGATATAGTCTGCCATTGTGTTTATATAGTCTGCACCTGTATAGATATAGTCTGCTATTGTGTTGATATATGTGTGTGCTACTGTGTAGATATAGTGTGCTACTGTATTGGTATAGGATGCTACTATGTTGATATAGGATGCTACTGTGTAGATATAGTCTGTTACTTTGTGCTACTCTGTAGATATAGTCTGCTACAATGTGTGTAGTCTGCTACTATGTTGATGTTTAAATCTAAGTCTGCTATTATATAGCACAGTACATCATTTGCTACTACATGTATGCAGACAGTCTGGTCCTGAGCATTATACATTGTAGTCTGCTGTTGTGTTTTTATACATTGTAGTTTTATACTGTAATGCTGATATCTTGATAATGAAGTCTCATCAATGATATATATACATATATGTATGATTTGTCAGTTGAATATCAGCATCAACTTTATACATCCTTTAATATTGCAGAGCCTTTATGGTGAAATCCGTCAGTTACTGCAGTATGTCAAAGAAGCACATGGAGGTGTATTCAGAAGGGTGGCACTGAGTGGTATGCTGGACTCGGCTGATAAAGGAGAAAAAGAAGTCCAACAGAAAGAAATGAAAAAGAAAGCTAAAAAGACCACTGTAGTGTAAGTTTATTTCACACCTTCAGAATTTCTCAGCTGTGTGTACTTTATACATTGATTGATTTCTAGCCTAAAATAATGATTTTATGAATATAAATGTGTAAATTATGGACCAATGAAAACATGAATTTTACAAATACAAATACAAATGTGATTTTTTTTGCATGAAAATGTGTGTTACTGAATATTTCAAAACATGGCCAGTCATAAAATTAAAAGACAACAACTTAACTCGTGTGTGCATGGTTTAACAGTGTATACATATGATTTTGAAATATGTCACTGCCTCAGTAAACATTTTGCTTAAATAAGGATGGTTAGGTTTTCTAATACCTTTCATTGTTTTGACCTTGTTGATCAATTATAGCAGTCGTAGAGTATCAGCCAGTAGTGATAGCGGTGATGACGATAAAAACAAAGTAAATCGAATCAGACGATCAACATCTACAACTAACAATGCCGAAGAAGCAAGTCCAAACATACGAACAAAACGCAGCATCTTTCGTAAAGGAAAGAGTCGTAAAACGACAGGAAGTAGTGGCTCCGAGGATTCATACGATCCTGGCAGCAAATTACGTTCCATTAAGTCAGATCTTGGATGTGTTAGTGAAGAAGAGAAATCTGACTCCGGGAAAAGGAAATTCAGTGTCTTCCAAATAGGTAATCATAAAGTTTTCATTTCTGAATCAAGTTATCTACACATACAAGCAAGTTTCTGTTATGTAACTTGCATTGCATGTATAGCCATTTGTTGGTGGCTGTCACAAATGCCATATACACACACCCTTTCTGTTGAAATTTAAACAAATAAGGAAAAAAAATGTAAATTGTCATATTTATTACAATGTATATATACAATGAAATTTTATCAGGGAGTGAGATCCTTATATACTTAAGTATACATAGTGAAAGTGCATGTGATATTTATAACAGTCTCTCAGGTCTAGCTCTGTGGGAAGTTATTCTTTGCAGACTCAGGCTGTAAAAATCACTTCAAGATTGTTCAGGATTCAAGATACATCTAGGGATATATAAAGGAAATGAAAACAAGACAGCACATTAAAAATTTATGCATGCTATACTAAAATTATTTATTGACCAGTGTATTCCACCTGAATGAGATAAGATTAAAACATGTCTGTTTTTCATTGCTCATAATCTAGTTGTACTAAATGGTGATGTTGTCAAGTAAAACAGATATTATTGATAAAATATGCAGAATAGAATGAATAAGAAAGTATTGCTTTAAAGCAACTGTGCCAAATGAACACTGGAGGGCACTGTTCATAGGATCGATGCTCTACATTAGGCAGGCTGACTTGTACATTTTTATCACATTCTATATTTTCATGATTTGATGAGTTTTCTATAAAAATTCCTACATGAGTGCACAATACAAGTTAATCATACCGTTGAATTAGTATAAGGTATATGTAAATATTAGCAACAGAGTCTTAGCTGATGATAATAGTTTCGTTTCAACAGTTACAATGATTTGTTGAATTCTCTCATGATATGTAAATAAAGCATGATACAAAGCACTAAGTTTTCATGTTCATTAGTCCAAAGTTAACATCATAGTAAGTGTGTCATCATTAATTTCATGCTGTCTTATCTCTTCTAGAGTTGTTGTCTTGTTTGTGTATACTTGTCCTGGAATGTCAAAATCTGTATAACAATGATATGCATCCCACATTAAGTCATGTAAATGTCCATCTGAATGCTATTTCCATTACATATCATGAATCATGGGTTGCTATGGGTACGCGCCATCACTTTTATTGTTGCTATGGAAACCCCCTCTCCCCTCTCATCCTCTCTCCTGTAGAGGCATGTGCATGAAAGTATTGATGGCTAGAGCTGCAATGCTTTTTCTGCATTTCTTGTAAGCTCACGCAGTTACCACATGGAGACACAGAGCACGTGCTGACGAGGATTCTTTACGAGAAGGAAGTGAGCTGAGCGATGATCAACATTCGTCGGTGGACAGACGAGATTCACATCGAGGTTTGACAAGAAAGGTGTGACTTCTCACCACTTACAGGAAACTTTACAACTAATAATAACTTGTTGAAAGAAAATGTTGTCTTTTTTACTTTCTGATATGATGAAATGGGATTTGCCAAAATGTTGAATGCTCAGCAGCCCAAATTTAGAAACAAAAATTGTGACCTAAAAAAATTATAAAATATATCAATTTGAAAATTAATTTATGTTTTTATTCTCTTGCTAAAAATTGAATATAATATTTTTGTATATTTTTATGTCAAACGTAACAGGTAAGTGCTGTGAATGAATATAGATGTGGATGGTGTCAGAGGTCATGTCATGTCAAAGGTTATGGTAAACTTAAGATGTAGTGACTGCCATTTATATACACAATATATTCAACCATGTTTGAAAAATAAAGTTTAATATGTTTTGCTTGTTAATTATAATTTCTTCTTTTATTTTTGCGTTATGAAAGTTATTGTTAATATATAGAGGTAGGATGTCAAGCCAATTCCAGACAAAAGCAATTGTCAAGAAATTATGCTGAAATAAAAAGCTGAAAGATTTAATGAATGGATTAATGCCTTGTTCATATATGTTTTTATTGTATCAAAATCTACATAACTGCAAATGTGAGGAAATATGGCAAAATAGACAGTTGTTATCTGTTATATTACAGAACAGATTATACCAGTCCTTCCTATTTGCTTATATTGTACCACATTTGTATGTATTAAAATATCAACTTTTGCCTTCAACCCATTCATTCTATGCAGGGCCGTGGTGATTCACTCGGTAGCAGCTTTATACATGGTAGAAAAAGTAAACGAATGGATGAACATCCTCTCTTTGTCAAGTTTAGAAAATGGAGTAGAAAAGACATCAGTTATGAAGAAAAGGATGGTGGGTATCATTTTGTCACGCACAACTCCTGGTAGTGATGCCATTTTGTAGAGTGAAACTATCTTATTATATCTTGTAAATACATTTAGCAAATGCTGCAAACATAGAATGCGCCACAGAGACTATATGACATTGCTGTGAGTCCCACTTGTAGCTTATCGTTAATAGCATAGAAGAATTGTAGCTTCATGGATTTCCATTGGAAAGTCATAACAAAAAATTCTAAGTTCTGTCCCTTTTATATAGCGTCTTTGGTGTTCATTTTGAATATTTTTTTGAATCTCAGACTCAAGTCGTAGGAGTTCCATTGATGATACCAGAGAGTTCACTGAGACAATCCGAATACGTGAGAAGAAACTTGTCAACAAGGCAGCTATTAGTAATGGTATGCTAAGGTTTGCCTTCCTCCTGGATTGTTCCAACCCTGGTACCATTCCAGACCCAGAGCTATTAGCTGCAGCACTGGACCTAGTAAGTTTGATCGTTAGAAGCAATGCAAAATATGAATATGACACCTGTTGGACCTCGAATCAGAGAGCTTCACATTGGCCTAATGAATGTTAATAGTTATCAAATCTTGTGGACAAATTTTGAAGGCTGAATAATGGTAATTTAAGCCCTCTATAGAGATCATTGATTCATTTATAATCCAATGAACTTCTCTAATAATATTCAAATTGTTATAAAATACTTTGTTGTGCAACTTAAAAAATTACCTCATAAACAGAATAATTGTTATCTTTCACTCAATATGTTTACCTCTTTCAATAGGAAGCACCAGTTGTTGCCAGAGCAGCGTTGTTCACAGAATGTGCATTTTTTGTCCATCGATGCAACAAAGGTGATTGGCCAGAATGGATGCGAATGCCAGGTGGTAAGATTGTGGATTTCAGATTACGAGCTGGTAGTCACAGTCGTACATACTCTGGTCATCGTAGACACACAACACTACAAAGGAATGCTGCAAGGATGTTTTTCTTATGGGGAGAGGTGAGTTGAAAGCTTGCCAAAATACTGTGGCAGAAACTGAGTTTGCATAGTGTCATTTTTACATAAATTTATTGTTTCAGATGAAATATTAAATAGTAAGAGAACCCATGCCGTGTGAGTGCCAGTGTGGGTACTCATGGGTATTTGCACTCATGCTTTTAGTGTTTTCTCTTATACTTTCATTCGCTAAGCTCATGAAAGTAGTGCCACAGAGAACACTGCAAACACACTTGCAAATACCCTGAGTATGCCACATTTTCACTTGTGCATCATGGGGTGCTGTCACAGTATTTTGCAATTTTGTTAATATGTAAAATAATTTTAATAGGAGTGCTATGTTTATTTAATTAATTTTTTTATTTGTTTGACACAAAAAATGCATAAAAAAAAATAACAAAAACAAAGTATACATTTTGTGCAAGGAAAACAGAGAATAGTTGGTTAAAGACGTTATACGTGTACCTTCAATACAGATATGATATCACAAATTATAAGTCTTTATGTCATTGAAAGGTTAGACGGTACTTTGATGTCATGTGTTTATACATAACAGGCAATCTCAGCCAGACTTGAAGAAATTGAAAAACAGGAAGCAAAAGAAGCAGTCTCTGTAGTCTCTCTGATAAGAGACCACTCAGTCAGGAAGCAACTACGACAAGAAGATGACGAGGAGGATTTCCTTGATGAAGGTGAGAGGATGTTGTCATGGCAACAGGTAGCAAAGCAGGTCTGGTTTCCCTTTCATTACAAATATTAAAGGAAATGCGGTAAAATGAAATTGTCATGGTAACAGTTCAAAAAGCATTCAGTTCATTCCATGTGTGAATTGTCAAAAGATGGGGTTGTCAAGGCAACAAACAATGGAAGGGATACAGTAGGATCTTGTAACATTTAAAGAGGATGGCAAATGACAAAAATGTAAGAAGCATTTTGACAAATAAAGGATAGGAAATGAATAATTTATAAACACCACTTGTAGACATGAAAAGGAAACAACATCAGATTCTATACAGTAGGTATGGAAACAGAACATCAGATTTCTATACAATAGTTATGGAAACACCATCACTTAAGAAATTAAAGTATCAGGTGTGTGGATTCAACAGAATCAGTGAAAATATCCATTACATCTCAAAGACACTAAATTTGGTATAAAAGAGACTTTTGAATTTCTAAACATACTGTAGTACTTACTAACAAATCTATGGCATAATGAACTGAAAGTATTTGGAATATGAGTAGTAAGACTGGCAAGTGGTTTACCCACTCAGCCACCGACAACCCCACTTATAGATTTTTTGTTCATCATTCTTTCTTTCAGCTACAGTAAATGAAAGTGGTAGCAGTTGTCCCCATGCCTTGAAAATGATTGCCTGTCAGCTTTTACTAGAAATCACAACCTTCATGAGAGAAACTTACCAGTTCCTTCCCAAACCTAAACGTTTTGATCGTGGCTTCTCCGAAAAAGTAGAAAGTATGTCTACATCAGAGAGAGACAGAGGAGGGGATAGGGAAAGGGGAGGTAGTGCTGTAGGATTCAGTGGAATTGGAGGTAGACACTACAGTGTTACATCATCTGGGAGGTCTGGACAAGAAAGCACTAGCCTATCATCACCAAGTCCCTCAGCAGCCAGACATAGTCTTGCTACGCTATTGGTGGATATACCTGCTGGTATGTAAATAGTTATGCAAATAAGTTGTATTCAGATTAGATATATTCAAATTAGCTGGCATGCATAAAACACATTTATTGTTGTTTAAAGACACCCACAAGCTGCAAGTTGTGAAAGGCACTTTTTTTTCCAATTGAACAATTTTTGAATATGTCATATTAAAAACACCACAAAATGAGATTTTGACATTTATCTGGTGTGGACAGTAATGTATAAGTTTTAATTTAGGAATCAGACCAGAAGGAGCATCTAATTAAAATATACACTGACTGTAATGCATAAATGAACAAGTGACAACTTGTCAAATATTTGAACCTGATATTTTGGTTTTAAATTAAGCAAAAAAATTGGCACTACTTTGAATATAAAGAAAAGGGATGCCATTAAAGCTTTCCAAATTTTGACCGCCAACTTAAATTTCTATGGATTATAGAAATTGTGCAATGCAAGATATGCAATGCAAAAGTTGACTTATACTTTGCCTTTCAATTGCGATAAACTATCAATTTCTAACTAAAAAAAATGCTGTTACAATATGTGCTATAGTACCTGCAACAGTTCACTATACAAGTTCCAACAATTTACAACAAAGATATTTGGAACAAATTTACGAACAAAATATTTATAGCTTAACTACTTTATACATAGATATGCAATTGTAGAAATGCATATTTGATAACATCTTGATATAAATCTCCCTGTTACCAATTCTATGATGTTTGGAGCAAAGTTACCTACAAAACAGGTATTTGCAGCATAACTCAAGAACTTAAAATATACGACTTTGGAAATGCATATATTTGGCACACATCTTCAAAGAATGGACAACCTCTTGGTCTGATTTACTAAACAAACAAGTGCACAGCTGTCCATATCATTTTCTTTCAGCTCCATAGTAAGCCTACATACTATTTCAAATGAAGGAAACAGTGATTGAAATGCACCTGCAGAGTAGAAAGTTACTCCTTTTTTTTGCAATATCTACATGTCTTTTGAGTGTGCTCTAAGCTTGTCAGTATTTATGCACCTCTTTGAAAAGACATTATCGATTTTGAATGTCAAATGTGTATGATTTAATGTCTACTATGTGATCTCTCTCAATTTACACACTTGAAGTCTGGTAATATATACAAACTATCACTTTTATAATATACACTCAATCTTCTAACTTTTTGAATACTTTTTTTTCACCAATACAGTCATGGGGATAATGATTTTACTGGACAGGATAATTCCTATGTATGAATTTTTATTAACACAATTGGCAGAATTTGAATCTGAAATCATAAGGTTCAAACTTATTTCAAAAAGACTTTGAGAGGGCTGCTATGATGATAAGATAAATACCAGCTGTTTCGAAATTCAAGTTTTTGTACAAGGTTTCATCACAGGCAATATTACAACATATCACATTTGAACATAATCACATCTGGACATTCCTGTACATTTATAACTGATGGACTCGATGAAAGTGATCACAATTTTTTTTACAGTCAGAGAGAAATGAGAGGGTGTTTTCAGCAAAGAAGGAAATGTTTTATAGGATAACTTGCACATTTTTAGTGTACATACTTACAATGACTAGACATAGAACATTGTATGTAACAACTCTATTGTTTTTTAGTTTCTGCAGACACATGTGATGTGTATTTGTGGCCTCTGTTACAAGCAGTGGAATTGCTTAATTATAATGCCAATTGTGTTTTAGAATTCCATCCCGTAAATGAAAAAACAAAATTGTTTTTAATAAGTCAACATCATGCTAATTTGATATGTTTCTTTTGCCTTTGATTGTGTTCATTTGCATGAAATTTACGCTGGTGAGTAACCAACCATGTTGCTATGGTTACTAATGATGTCATATATTATGACTTTCACTATTTTTCACAGCTGTGCAAATATAAGAAAAATAATAAAACTTCACCTCACAATATTTCCTCGCATTCCATGCCATGTGTTTCATGCCAGTTTTTGGATGTTCAATGACTAGGTAAAAGTTCACACAGTGTACAATCTTACAGACAACACTCGGAGGCAGAGATGTACTAATATGACAGAGATGTACTAAAATACTTTGTAATGCAGGGTTTCTTCATGATTGAATAATCAAAATTAATAATGCATGTCATATTTTTAGGATTTGGTAGTTTTAACTTTTGCAGTTTGAAACTTTTAACTATTTCTTCTATTACGATTATAATACCTGAATGGCATGAAATGGTACATTACTACTTTGGTAATACTTAATACAGGGTACAAAAAATCCCAAGCAATTCCAGAGTTCTTCTTAGTAAAAATCTAGTGCATGCGTACCAAACACTAAAATTTTGTTTAGTCATTTTTTTAGTAGATATTTTTTATTATGATCTGATAATTGTAAGATGACATTATCACATAGATATTCACAGATTAGAAATAGTGTGTAAGGTTTTATCAGTTACTGTTTTTATCCTATTCTTTTCCAAGATAACCATATCCATATATCCATATATCATAATTCATAATGTAGCTTAAATGTTAGAGTATATAATATAATGTTTCCATCCAGTAGATTACTCTGTAGATTCCATAAGAATAAAAAATTGTTCTGGTGTAAATAATTTTTTTAAAGGAAATTTCAAAAAAATTAAGATTTTTTTTGTTAAATTAATTTGGATTTAACTGGTAGTGGTTGAAATTTTATCCAAAAATGAGCATGGTTTCAGAGTCATTTTCATCTCCATTGTGAAGTTTTGAATAAATCGTCTTGCTGCTACTACTACTACTATACTACTACTACTACTGTTTCAGATATATATTTCCAAGCTGTGTACATATTCTGTAGCATAACTTCTTAATTGTTTAGAGTAGCCAGCACTGTGAGAATTTGATTCATTCTACACAAAACATGGTTTGATAGTAGCATACGTACGTATCGCACACAATGCTGAGCATTAGCTCTGTAATATTTGCAGCCGCTTGCACTCTTAGAATTTATTATTATTGTTGTGGATAACTTGTCAAAATACGGTCTGCTGTAACTTTAGTAGCTGTGCTGTGTGGCTTTTTATGCACCATGGTGTTTGAAAGTGATGACAACAGCCCTTGCAGAATGGAGCATAAGGTGGTTGGGTTTTCCTTTTCTTTATATGATTATCTTATATGATTATGCAAAAGATTTCTGAAGAAGATGCCATATCCTGATTTTAATTACCTATGAACAGAATTTAAAATTCTAAAATTGACACGTCCTATTGAATATATATATAGCTTGTCATAAACTTGAATAGTCTGTGAAAAAATATATGAAACATTCATCTTGAAGCATTAAAAAGAATAAGCGTATATGTTACATGAGTTTGAGTCATCAAAATCAAATGGGCCTGGAGCTGACTATTTTAATAATTTTTTCAAGATCAAATTATATTCAATTTAGTGAAATCAAATATTATATGTTCATAATTTATTCCGTTCTCCATAAATGGAAATATAAACCGATGTGCCCATAGATGAAAATAGAATGTGATATGCCCATACATGGAAAAAGAAAGTGATATGTCCATATATGGAAAAAAAGAAAATGATATGCCCATAAATGGAAAAAGAATTGATACGTCCACAAATGGAAAAAAAGAAAGTGATATGCCCATAAATGGAAAAAGAATGCGATATGCCCATAAATGGAAAAAGAATTGATATGGAAATTGCTATGGCCTGTGAATGGAAAATGATATTGATGTTCCCATGAATGAAATAAAAAAAACTTGATATCCTCATAGATGGAAAAAAGATATTAATGCATTCATTAGGTAATTGGTATGAAACATTATATGATATTGTGAATGTTATGTACCTGGTACAAAGCTCATGAAAATTAGATGGAATTTGTCTTGAATATTACCGTTGATTTTTTTCATATTAAATTGAATTACACATTTTACAATGTTTGACAAATAATGTTTATGTGAGGTAAATAAATAAATTAGGTTTCCTAAAAAAGTATAACCCCCCCCCCCCCCCCCCCCCCCCGAAATCTTTCAAATTTTTTAGAATGGCGAGGAGAATGATGGCATATGTTTTATACAGATTAATGATTCAATGTGATGTAGATTTTAAGGAAACATTTCAAAACTTTTAAACAAATGTATAAAATTTGACTTTGAATACAAATGCTCCACATGGACCGTGTATGTAAGTTAATGCTAATTTTTGAGAAATTTGAAGAAAACACAATTATGTATTAAAGTTTAGTATTTAAATAATATCCAACAGTATGATACAACTAAAGTCATTATTGCAGTATTAGTAGAAAAAATACTAGATGTCACAATCATGTAATCCAAGAAAGAGAACTTTAGGTTGGTGTATTTGTGCTGGTATTACAGACACATTCTATACCCATTTGTTGAATTAATTATCAATTTGATGAAATTAATATGAAAGTATGAAGTAAGTGAAACTCTGCTAAAATGTCATGATTAATTTAAAAACAATTGATTGAATTATAATTTATAAGAAATTGAAATGTTTGACTCAGTGACTGAATTGATATGTAGGAATCTGAAAATCTTTGAATAAAAAAAGTAATAAAATGAATGTTTTTCAAATCTTGATATAAATGAAAATTACCTTATTATTATCAAGATTATATTAAGAATATTCACAGACCTTCAATATGTCATTTGAATGTCATATCATTTACATTTAATCAGATCAGTCAAAATCAATCCTAAAACATCCATCTACATGGCATCTACTGGGCACAGTTCCATGTGATTTAATATTTAATAAGAGTATTGGTCATATTTAGAAGTGTAGATGTCTATGCCATCAATGAGTGATACATATATTAGTTTAGCTACTTGGCTGAGCTGTGTTAGCGCCCTCACTTGGGCAAGAACCCAGTGCTTTTGTTTTTAATAGCAGAGTTTGTTTTTATATCAACAAACTGCAAGGCAATTTCTCTGATTACATAGTTTGCCAGAAGAGTATAATACTAGTTTCATTAGACTAAATGTAGTAAATTTCATCACTAAATGCTAAAATATAATATCTTTTAATATCAAACATAAAGCCTTTAGATTTTCTTGCAATAATGACTTTAGTTGTGTAGAATTATGGCATCTTGCTTCTTATTCTGCAAGGGTTTGGGGATTTTCAAAATTTCATTTTCATAACATTCTGTATATATCAACATTCAATCCTCTGCATTCTGTCCGTTTGAAATTGACATTTGCTAATGCTGGTAACGGAAGGCAATGCATATTTGGGTAGTATTCACTACGATGTCATTCCACCAGGCGATGAGTTTCAACACATACATGTATATTCTGCATTCACCACTAACTCCTACATGATACATTTTACATGCTAACATTTTACCTTTTACCTTCCATCCCTCATACTTAACTTTTATATGTGTGCATTCTACTAATCTTGGAATTTTGAGGTTGCAATTGACTTACTGTTTTCAACTAACACTTTTTTTATTTCTTTATTTTGTTTTATGTTTTTTTTTTGTCTAATTCGCCTGGCTGGCAGCTCTTTTAGGAGATCGCAAAATCAGCTTTGCGGCAGTGAGTGAGGAACCTGACTCCCCACACAGTAGTAATACAACACTAACCAATGAAGGTCCTGATGACAAGAAAGGTATACTTGCTTACCCTAATCATTAATGGTATAACCTCAGCCTCAATGCTGGACTTAACTATTTTGTGTTTTAAAGGGTAGTGTTTTATTTTGCAAGCGAGACAATATTTGACCTGCACAATCCAATTATTTTAGACTGCCAATTGCGTCATATAAAAAGAAATATTTATCAAACTATCTGCATGGCAGACGTGGTTCCAGGGCCTATTATTATCCGTGTCTCAATGCACTTACTAGATCATCTGATGTAAGCTCCTACACATCATTACTAGAAACGTTCTCCCTTCACCAGCTTTCACTTCCTGTCAAGTGTCTAGTAACACTGCTATCAGTAGCAGCCATATTGGATTTGTCAGAGTTGTCAACAAATAAAACATAAACATGTGCATTTTACTGTTGTCAGATAAGCTATAACATACTCATAGCTTTTGAGAAAGAATGAAATATTTATATAACACTCTGTTTATCGCTATTAAACCCACCATCTCTGATAACAGTAAAATCTGAGTTTATGGTTGGGGGGGAGTGGTGTGCGTATCCACATTTGTAATGGGAACGGATGCATGTCAGCATCTTGTACAAGCCACCAATCAAATATGGCCAGCCTAGATTATGGGATAGTGATGTGTAGGAACTTGTAACTAGATGGTCAACCTAACCTTCTTTTCCAGGAAAGATAAACTCACCAACAAAGATTGGGAAAGTTTGATCAAATCTGGACATAGTTCCCTGTGCATGCTTTGGTGTAAAATTTCAATGACAGTAGTAAGACCCAAGTATTAATGACTTCTTGGTAAAAGAATTTCATGAATATTCATCAAGTTTTAAGGATAGGGAACTTGCAATCCAGACTGAGCATGCTCATACGCAAAGGACTATGGGATTATCTGTGGTTATCGCAATATCTTATCTGGAGCTACCGATGAAATAAACCTCCCACATTGGTCAAGCTAAATATGAATTGATCATTCGTGGTTGTATACAATTTAACAACATTGTTTATAATACTAATTGATTAGTATTTATTATCACATTTCCCATGATGCAACATTCAACATGGCGGGTTTGCAAGTTCCCTATTGTTGGTAATTATTTCTCTTATGTTAGAAAATAGTTTCAAGGCTGTGTCTACAGTAAATGTTGTGACAAGACCTTTTTGGACTGTCTAAGTTTTCCCTATTAATCATTCTATTGTTTGTGACTGTATCCTTCTGACCCAGTGTATGAAGCCTCTGCTGGGCATATCCATCACCGCAAGATGACATAGTGGCCTTTGAGAGAAAAATTATTCTGATTCTATTTTGTCGTTTCTGTTGATACAAAATGGAAGACTGACTGCATCTTTTTATCATCCTCTATTTCATCAAAGTAAACATTGAAACGTCACTATTTTATTCATGTTTAGAAACTTGGACATTACTTCATTATAAACAATATATACTCAAATTGTACAGCTTAGTACTTCGATAAAATGCCCATTAACAAGTATTTGAATTATATTCTCGGAAATTACTTTTTAATAACATCAAAGTCTACACAAAGAAGCACAGACCCTCCACCAGTTGGTGGAATGTCTATGCATGAAGTCACCACTTGAGGGAACAATTTATTTGAAGTGTCTTAGCAGAAAATCACAAAAAAGTTTTTTTCTCCATAAAACTTTGGAAGGCGCCATGGGATCTGTACTTTTTTGTAGCAACAATCTCCCAAAAGTGCTTTACCACTTTGTCAAAAAAGTGACATTCTTCTTCTACCCCCAAGATGTTAAAATTAATGACATGAAATTTTCTCATTTTTCTTACCAATTGCAAGACACTCATGAAACATTGAATAGTGTTTCAAATAGTGTTTCATTTTCTATCGAAGGCTTGAGGGGTAAACCAGTGCGATCTGGTCGAATTTTACGTCACCATCCTGGTAAGGGACGTAGTGGTGGCTCAAATCTCAAAGGCAGCTTTAGGTCTCACAAGAGACCGGATAATCTAACAGGTAAGAAAAGGATTCCATCTTTTTCTGTTTCTGTGTTTTTTTTCTTAAATTGATGGTTAATGCATGGTTTGGAATAAGTCAAGCCCAGTAGTGAATGATTTTATATAGTTACTGTACTCACTACCTATTCAACAAGTTAACCATAAGTAGTGTTAAGTATCAAAAATATGCACCTTTCCTTTAATAGTAAACCTAATTCTCTTGTTAATTAAAGGTGTCACACACACACACACACACACACACATACATACATGTAGTGTTACATACATACCACGGTACATGTGCATACATACATACATGTATACATACTTTACTTACTTACTTACATGTACTTACTTACTTACTCATTTACTTACTTCAATACTTGGCTTTTTTGGATGATGCCTTTGCCCTGATTTGGTAGACAACATGTTCTAATGAATGTGTAGTGTTAGCTAGATGCCTTGAATAAGTCAGTGTCAACTAACACCTTAGCCATTCCTCCATAGGAAATCTGTTATTTAGAAATGTGTGTCTCTATACATTTATATGGTGTAGTATTTATTGCATGCAAGCAAAATATATCCTAATAGTTAACATGGTACATAGTAGGCAGATGATCTGTGTCAATTCTAGAATAGCCACGAAGTAATAATTGTCCTGAAATGTAGCATGCACCTCACAATTAGTTTTAACAACTTGTGAGAATTTCTTCAAGAAACCTCCAACTTATTTCAGCTAAACTCTAGAATAAAAATGAGGAGTCATGTGCAATTTGTTTGAATAGAGAAGAAAGTTGTCTTGCAATGTAGCTGCTTCAAAATGTCTGCCAAACACTATTATAGTAGTCACTGTACCTGAAAGGAAATGATGAACAATCAAATTGCAGTTACTATAGCGGGACCAGGAACAAGTGTTCATATGGCTAAGATTTTGGTGATTTGTGCTACTTTGATATTTTTAAAATAAAAAGGTCCCTGAGGCACATTCCTTCTGACCTTGCAGTCCCCTTCCGGGCCAAGATGTAGTGAGATGACATCACTTTTAGTGCTATATGGTCACATTGTAATATGACACAGGGTATCAATTGTATATACATGTGTATGGCCTCAGGCAGTTTGGTAAAGTCAACATATTTTGAGCATGTGTTGAACTAGGAGTGAAGGACTACAGCAGAACATAGTCATGCATTCATGACTGCCATTTTGGGGTACATTTTTGTGTGCTGATCAACTTTGAATGATTTTTTTCCCGCAAAAAGGTATAATTATGCAAATCAGCCATTTTCTCAGCAACAGATTGTTGAAAGGAGGGAACATTTCAAAATTAGTAGAAGTCAACACCAACCAAAAGAATGTCTATGAAAGTTGCAAAGTTCAACGGCTAAAAGTGGCCAATGTCGAGTTATATTTATTCTTCGTGGATCTGACGGGAGTGCAGATGATTAAGAATTTTTTAAATAATTTATTCATAAATTGGAAATTACCTATTCTAATGCTTATTACTTAGAAATTATGACCAATACAAACAAAAGTGGGGATTGACCACTTTTTTAGCTGTATTTATGTTTGGATTGCCATGGAAAGTATGAATAATTTCAGTGTTGTCTTCTAGTAATATACTTGTCAATGTGAAAATGCCCAAAAATGGTATTGTTTGCTTTGAAAGTCACTAATGGTCTTGCAAACGACAAATTCAATGATAGATTCAATCAAAAACCACAAAAGTTAGGTTTTTGGTTTTCAGAAATCTTTTATAGAACATGGTAAAATTGGCCTGTGAACGTATCTCAGACAACTAACACTGAGGTTTTTAGCATTACTTATTTTCATTCCTGTATTTATATGTGTACAAAGCAGGTAGCACCTATTAATGTCAAATTATACTTATAAGGTCTTGGCAGGGCAGGCAGTTACAAAGCCAGAAAAGTAAGTTTGGCTTCTGAGGAGGATGATGGAACTGCTGAAACCAGTAGTGTTATCAGTGAGATGCCAAGTCCTCAAGATGTAGACACTCCAGATGCCTTAGCCACACCAGATGGGTTACTAGATATCGACCTGTCCAGAGAAATGCCGTGGATTAAGGTATTCTACCTGGTCTTTGTATGGCTTTCTAAATTATCAGAAGCCTGTATATCTGCATTACAGAATCAAGCCATTAGCTAAGGAAGTGGGGTTTCTTATCTTTCTTATCACTGAGTAATGTTTGTTGGCAATATTTACAAATGTGATAAAGCACTATTACATAACACATCAGGCAAAGCTAAGGTCAATATCTAAGTGTGAAGCCCCTAATGTCATATCAGTTGTTATCAGTTTTACTGACCCATTATCAGTGACACTGCAAATAGCTTTAGAGATGCAAACAATTTTTATGACACCCGACTTGCTGGCTCACCAAGTCGGGAAAGTTGCACTTGAACTGCTAATGCAAAGAATCCGTCATGGAATATTTCTAGCCATTACACATTCTTTGCTTAACAGGGAGTAAAGTATTTGGATTAGTCTCCCAACATCTAGTGTATTTCGACATGGCGCATAAATTGTAAACATTTGATTTTAGAGTATAAGGAAAGAGATGGGAAAAATTTAAAATCTACAGATTTTGTAGTTGTCAACTATAGTTTTTACAACCTATTATTTTCATTGGACATTTTGTGAAAATCGCCATGAGTCCTGGTTATGTATTATACATTGTATTCTGTGATTCTATACTCCTCACAGAATACCAGCAAAAACAAATAAATACAAATATTATCCCCACACCGTAAATGACTAGAATAATCTCACAAATGACATTTTCTGCTGTGCATCTACTGAAGTATTCAAACAACAAGTATCAGAACACATGAACTCATTTCACCATTACTAGTGATGTTGACACACGTACATATTCACAACTTAGTGTCAGAACACATTAACTCTTTTCACCATTATTAGTGCTGTCCACACACATACATATTCACAAACTTGGTGTGATACTTATTAGTATTACCGAGTAAACAGAAACAGAAACAAACATACATAGTTGTTTAATTTTACTCACATAGCCTGTAACTTGCTAGAGCTGTTTTATGCATAATACCCTTTTTCATTTCTAAACTAGGTTGTTGTTAACATTGCCAGCAAGTGTAATTTTATTTGTGATCACAAGCATTTCTGTCATCCCAACTGTTATGAAAGACAGAAGAGGAACTGCTTTCGATTGATGAAAGCAATTCGTCAAATTTATGGTGAAGAGTTTGGTTACAGAAGTATGGAAGAAATAGATCCGAAGAAACTTGATGCCAAAGTGAAGAGGAAGGTAACTGGCAATAGTTTTCATTTCTTTAAAAGTTGTATCAATAAAAGGCTTTACACAAAATGTAAGAATTGTTATTTTTTTTGTATTTATAGTAATTTATTGGGTATCTTTCTTTAATGTACAAGTCATAATACTAGTATACTAGTATTTTTTTCTGTGTGAATACAACATCAATTATCGCACAAATAATAACATAGGAGACCACTTTTCCAAATGCACTGTCATTTTGTTTTTCTGTTTTGCAACGAAGTTCTCTATCTGATATATCCGTCTTATAAAAGACGCCAATCCTGCAAAACTTGGCTTAGTTCCATTCATTTTGCAGTAGTAAGTATGTTTTCTTACCAGCAAACTAATAAAGTTAACTATTAAACAGAGGTTCATCTGGATCTGATATAATCAAACAGAGTTTGCTTGGTGGTGACCTCAACTCTAGTGAGTCTCCCCAATACAGTAACAAATTCCTCCACAGGGACACTGAAAATGGGCATGCATAGAATAAATAAGAATTGTTATTACAAATGTTCATCAGCTTGACAGATTAAATGTGGATGAATACTTGTTTCAGAGGTAACAGTTGATGTCACAATGGTGGTCGCTATTTTTCTCTGAACAAATTTAACATCCTCCTATAGATACATGCATACTTTTAAATCTCCCTTATATATACCTCTGTTGGAAGATATTTATATTGTTCTTATATAGTTATGGTAGAAGACATTTACATTTGTTCATACATGTACCTATGTTGAAAGATATAGAGATTTGTTCACACACCTATATTGGAAAACATTGAGATTTGCTCAAACATGTACCTTGAGATTTGTTCATACATGTACCTATGAAGGCATTCAGATTTGTTCATACATGTACCTATATCGGAAGACATTGAGATTTGTTCATACATGTACCTATGTTGAAAGATATAGAGATTTGTTCACACACCTATATTGGAAAACATTGAGATTTGCTCAAACATGTACCTATGAAGACATTGAGATTTGTTCATACCGGTACATGTGCCTATATTGGAAGATGTTGATATTTGTTCATACATGTACCTATATTGGAAGATATTGAGATTTGTTCATTGTACCTATATTGAAAGACATTGAGATAATACATGTACCTATGAAGACATTGAGATTTGTTCATACATGTACCTATATTGGAAGATATTGATATTTGTTCATACATGTACCTATATTGGAAGATATTGAGATTTGTTCATTTTACCTATATTGAAAGACATTGAGTTATAAAATACATGTGCCTATACTGGAAGACATTGAGATTTGTTCATACATATACCCATTCTGGAAGACGCTCAGATTTGTTCATACATGTGCCTATCAATGTATTGTAAGATAATCTATTGAGATTTTTTTATGGTATATAAACGTTTAAAAGTCTGACAATAGTGATTTAGAATAATTTAGCAATTCTTTGATTTTATCATTATAGGAATCAGCACAACCCTTTTCACCAATGAAGAGCTTCCGTGAATTCCGTCGTGAGAGTGGGTCATCAACCTTTGAGAGACAAGCTAGTATGGTGCGTGGATCAAACACACTGAAAGCTGCAGAGGCAGCTGCAGCAGCCATTGCAGCTCTACCCTTGGATGACATCAAACCTCAACCTGAAGAAACACCATTACAGAAATTTATGAAAACCCAGGTTAGATTCAGACAGTGTGATACTTGAAATAGTTAGGCACCACAAAACAAAAACAGCGTGAATATTTGATGAGCTTTGCACCTTAGTCAAGACGTTTGATTGTTGAAACTTCAAAGTTGACTGCTTTATTCCTTATCAGTTGTTGTGCATACATCTATTGCATAATACTGTATATTATTATAGTATTGGGTCTTTGTCATCATATTTAGCCAGACTACTTAGCCTGCTCAAATGCTTATTGTTCTCAGCTGTTTTACTGCAGTTGGTTTATTTTCTCTTCTAAATGATACATGCAGTACATGAAATGGGAAGCAACAGCCAATATCATGTGGAGAATGTTATATGAAAATGATTCTAAAGCAAACCTTTTCTGAAACTGATACTGCTGTTAGTTTTCTATAATGTTACATTTTGAATATATATTATGAATGATAAAAATGTATTGATTTTCTTTTAGGTGATGTCGCTGGTCCACTGTCCATTTGCCATCATTGCTAAAGCAGCACCAATACTTACAGAAGATATATTCACAGATATTTTACCTGTTGCATGGGAACTTTTATTAGACACAAGTCAACAACTAGCAGCCTCAGCTGGTAGGAATATAATTAATAACTCTAATTAGACCTAATAAAAAAAATTGCGTGGTTCCGATTACGCCTAATTTTAGAATAGGTGGGGCTAGGTAGATTTTATAATATATATAAATTTTTTTTTTCTGTCTGAGTGTCTAGTTCAGGTTTTCCACTGTTTTCCAAATGGTGTTTGTGTTGTTTATTTCTGCCTGTCACATGTACAGCCATTACAGATTGAAAGAACAGTTTTATTTTGTCCTTTTAAGTTGATGTCAGTTTCCGCATCTGCTATTTCTCGTGAGATTTCACAATTGTTGTGATTTTATTATTTTTTTCTCGAATACGTAAAAAAAGGTTTAGGGTAGGCAGTGATAAGCTATGTGGGGTCGGGTAACTGGAACCAAACATTTATTTTTTTAGGCCTTACTCATAACAGAGATACACCTGAATAGATATGATGTATAATTTCATTTTTATTCAAAGCCCAACATCTGTGTAACCAGCATCACAACAACATGACAAGAGAATGCTGTGAAACTTTCAAAATCTTCTGTTAGACTGGATATCACAAACAGGATTGGCTTTGTCTAAGGGATGTGATACAATGAGATTGAAAATAATTTTCTTTTTCTTGCAGCTGCTGTGTTTTTGATCACTGCTGTTAAGATGCCAGATTTGGTGACTGAGATTATCAGTAGTGAGATGCACCATAGAGAACCTGGTCAACGTGTGGATGCTGTATTGAGATTCCAGGTTTTATGGAAATCACGACATCAAGTCTGGTGTCGAATGGAAGAAGGTGCTAGCAGTGTCTTCAAGGTCAGAAATTGGTTATTTATCCTGTCAGAATATGTAGTCAGAAAAATGTACTGTCTTGAAGTCAGAAAATGGAAAATTATTCTGATAAGTATCGAACAATTATTATTACATGACTAGTTCTCCAAAGAATTCCAAGTTTGTATGAATGGATGGATGAATTGAATATACAATTGTTTGACAAATCTATAGATTTCATTGATAAATTAGCATTATCTACCAACTCTGTCAGTGATTCAACCATGCATAATTTGTGATTTCTTGTATTGTTACTACAGCTACCTCCACCCAACATTGACTTTACCCTACCTTCACCTACTATTGGTATTTCTGGTATGCCAGTAGTTGATCCACCTTGGATGCCTACAATGATGAAGACAATTGAAGAGACAGTCAGCACTCAAGATGAGAGGGTAAAATATACCTACAATTCATAATGCTGTCTATCTTTAGAGGGATATCGTGCACTTTGATTATACATTGGGAAACATTGCAATTTTGACAAGCCTTTGTATGTATTTTAAGCCCAATGTTATTGAGAAGTCACTATGGTCAAATGGTCCGATCAGTCAATTAACTTAGAATTGTATAGCATCAAAATCCAAATAGACATAATGTTCTATGGCGCTGAACAAAAACAGGGGATTGTTGTAAAAGTTGGATAGCTCTTATGAACAGATGTGTCTTACTATCCTTCTTTAATTTATGAACAATGGGTGATGAATGAAGTTCAAGTGGTATACTGTTCCATAAGGCAGTGCTGCTTGCGAAAACACATGCTCACCAAATGACTTTGTATTACAATGTTTGATTAGCTACTACATTGGATAAAAGTTTCATGTTTCTGGTTTGGTCTCGTACCTGCCTTCTGTTTCTGATTCTCTTGTTGGAGAAATAGTTCAAAGGTGTGCACTCAGATGAAGTTTTCAAAAGGAATCAAATTTTAATTTTAATTTTATGTTTTGTGCAGAGATCCTTTGCAGCTGCAGCTGTGACACGAACCAATCAAAAACTTGAACAAATGCAAAAGATGCAGTTAGCAGAGGAGGAGAAAAAACGCAAAGCAAGAGATTCATACAGTCTTACCACTGTTGCTATAACAACACAGGCATCATTTGAGCCTTCCCATACTGTGCTCTCTGATGATGAAGGTAAGTCTATCTTCTGTCAAAATCAAAATTTGTCTTTGTGTGGATCTTGTCATGTAGCACTAGCTGTCTCTATTTCACCAGAAATTACAGCATCTATTTTTCTTTAATAGCTAAAACAATTGAGATCCAGAAAGGATCATTGCTGTGGTCATGTGTTTATACAACTTGTTGATCCATGCATGCTACTTACCTTCAATGTTCAGATCACTTCAAGATTTGCCTTCTTCTGCACCAAATCTTCTAAATCATTGTAAGGACTCTCTCTTCACGTCATTGACTTTTCAATTTTGCATAAATCTATCCTGCCCAGTGTATTTTTGAAGCTTGTCATGTTTACAACCTTGTTTGTGTGTTTCATATGTACAAACTTCAACAATTCGTCACATCAGTGCAGTATTAAAGGTCATATCTCCTATCCATTTGTATAGCAGATACAAGTTTCTGCTTTGATGCAACAAATTGCCGCCCTTTGCTTTTCAGTTCAGAATAAAGGCTGTCTTGATACAATTTCTATAAATTTAGAAAGTGTAAGTCAGTCAGAATGATTTGTTTTATACCATGTGATATGCATCTTCTTCACTTGAATTATGAATTTCTCATATCACATCTTGAAAGATTGTAACGATTTTAAATTTAGTTATATGTGATTTCTGATCTCAGAAAAGGTCAACCTTTATTCTGAAAGATTACTAGGTAAAAACATGAATTAAACTTAGCTCAAAGTTAAAATGGGCCCAGTGAAAAAAAACTTTATTTTTGTTGTGTTATTCTCTAAAATGACATACTTCTAAAAAAAAAAAACAAGCCCAAAAATGGTATTTTCTATTACTTTGCTGTTGCTTCTCATATCTCACCGAAAACTGTCCTGGTTGAAGACAAATAGTGTGGAAAAAATTATGATTTAAATTTGACTTGAGGTCATAAGGGCCTAGTGCCAGACATGGTTTTCTGGCCTTTTTCTCAAAATCACATTTTTGGAGTTAGGCCCTTAAGGCACTAACTCTTCAAGTGATATGTTATCCTCAACAACATACTGCAAGTTGAAGACAGCACATGTCACAAGTATTTTTGGCACATGAACATTTTTTTCCAGGAGATTGTCAGTAACACTGCAGTAAGATATCTTTACCCAGAATTTAAAGTATTTGCATGGTGAAAGTGATTTTAGTAGCAGATGTAATGTTTTTGTATCAAAATGTCTGACAAAGTTGTTTGAAATATGTTGTTATACTATTGTAGTTACAACTGTTAAAGGTAGTGTATTTTGTGTGTGTGTGTGTGTGTGTGTGTGTGTGTGTGTGCATCACGTATCTCTTGCACATTGCATTTGCTTTGTCATGTCTTTATTGTACATGTTTTCGTTGTATTCATTATTCCAACTTTTGTTTTGTTTATTTTTGTATCTTCATTGTCTATCTCTCTCAATAACTCTTCATTTCCAAGCCTTTCTTTTATTTCAGGATTTACATTAATAAGCAGCTTTAAAAAAAATGTGTTATGTCTCTTATAAATTTAAGTTTTTGATATAATTTTGTGTCACCCAGTGTATGTTTTGTCTTTTTATTTGTTTGCTGTTGTAGGTAGGGTAAATGGCCTGATGCTGTGTTTTTATAGTTTTAGATTTCTTCCCCTCCTATAAGAGCTATGGTCAACTGGTTCTTGTGTAGTTATTTTTTATGTAAAATTAGAATCTGAATGGGCAGAACCTCTTTTCAAGTCAATATTGCATGTGAGAATGAATAGAATATAATGTAAGCTAGGCAGGAGGGATAGTTGGAGAGTCCCTAGGTGCATGATAATTAGTAATCGTGTGATTTATTTGAACTTTGGCACTCCTGTCATGGTGGATAAGTTACCGAAAGTTAGGCAGGAGGAATAGTGGGAGTCCCTAAGTGCATGATGAAAATCAAATCATGTGATTCATTCAACACTACCACTCTGGTCTAACTGTCATGCTATTAATGACTCTTTCTAATGCATGTATCAAAGCCTCGCTAGATATTCGCCTAATAATTATCACTTCTGATCATTTCATTTTCACGCCATGCCGTTCCTGTATACCGTACATACGTGCATTCCGTATATATCCTACTCTGCAATGGCTGCCTTCTATTCCTACGTTCATACATTAAACTCTCGCCGTGCATGAACGTTTATTCGTACAAAAAAATACCACCCAACCACGTTATTCCCTGCAATGTCTTCACATCTGCTGTACTGCTTCTAGATGAGCCCTTGCCAACCCGACGCCACTCAACTGCCCAACAGCCAAGTGCCAGTCATTTGTCTCGTAATAGAAATGTGTCTTTGCGACGGGCATCTCTGTGGTCTGGCTCAACATTAACAAGCCCAGGTAGAGATCATTGCTCTTAACTATATTTACTATCAATTTTTACAGCTCCATTTAATTAGCCATTTTGCATAATTTTCACAACAATTTCTATCCAATTTCCACATCTTATTTCAATTGTGTTTTCCAGTTTTCCATACCAATTGTCCATCAGTTTACAATTCCTGTGACTAAAGTTTGGCAATAGTAATTTATTATCGTTTTACAATGATATTTTAAGTAGCCATTTTGCATAACTTCCACCACAGTTTTATCCCATTTCCACATCATATTTCAATTGTGTTTTCCAATACTTATCAATTTACAACTCCAGTGACTTAAGTTTAGCAGTAGTAATTTATTATTGTTTTTTATGACTACATTTTAATTAACCATTTTGCAATTTGCAAACAATTTCTGTCCACTTTCCACATCTTATTTCAATTTTTTTCCCCATTTTCCATATCAAATGTCCACCAATTTACAATGAAATTCACAAGACTAGCATGAAAGGAATAGACACAACTGTGATTTTCAAGATAAACAAGACCCCTGTATATAAACAATTTCACTCTTTGGAAAGTCCAATTCAACAATCAACGCTGAGTGTGGTACCTGATAACAACATTGTCTATAAAAATAGTGTGCTTAGTAACAGTTAGTCTAGATATTGGCGTCTTGTATTTTACGAACTCCTGTTATCAGATACCACACTTGGCATTGATTGTTTGAATTCAACTTTCCAAAGAGTGCAATTGTTTATATACAGGAGTCTTATCAATTGAGTTTATCTTGAAAATCACAGTTGTGTCTATTCCTTTCATACTGGTCTGTGAATTTCATTGTACAATTCCTGTAACTAAAGTTTGGCAATAATCCTTAATTTCCCTGATATTTTCTATCCAATATCACATCTTGGTTCAATACATATCTTTTCTATAATTTTCCACATCTACATCTCCAGTTACACAATTTCGACAGCGTAGATGTAGTTGGATAAAAGTCATTTTCATTTAGTCCAGTTGCCAGGATTTTATAATATACAGCACAAATTTCAACAAAATACAGATTTAAATTCAGTTTTGAGACAAAATATCAGTATTGTATAGTTGATAACTATGTGTAACTGGTTTCATAACTTTATTTGATACATAAAATACATGTATGTACCCACAAATAGATAACACACCCATTATGTATCAAGCTTGAACAACTCAAAATGATGTCATTTTGTTGGCCTTTGGCCACCCCTAAAAAGCCCCTCTGGCAACTGGACTAATTTTGATTTGCTGCTTTGCATAATTTTTACAATTCACACTTATTTCCACATATCCAGTTCAATTATGCGTTTTGTTTTAATACCATTAAAAAAATATAACACCTTCATTTCTTTTTTGTTGCATATTTTCAGATTTAAAGTTTAATTTTGATATCAAATATTTTTTTCAATTTCACATCTCAATTTGAATTGTGTTGCATAATTTTCACATAAATATCCATTAATTTTAAAAGCACATTATTGATCCATTTTTACATTATTTAAAGATAATTTATTTCATATTTTGATTAAATATGACAATAATTTGACATCTTCATTTAAGTTAACATCAACATTACTTTTTCCCTTTTTTGCACATTTCAATTACTCTAATTACAAACTGAAGCCATCAAATTGTCAGTTACATATATACATTTGCTTATTACATTTTATCTCATTTTGCATTATTTTCTTCATTAATTATGATTAATGAAAACTTTTCCTTTCCTCTTTTTAATTATCAGTTTTGCACAATATCAGTAATTGAAAATGAAATTCCAATTGTGTTTTGATTATCCTGTCCATTGCACACTTTAAAATTTATTTTGCTTGGCCTCAAATTACAATCATAAGTTAAATTTCTTAACTCTATCTGACAATTCCAGTTACCAGTTCTTATTTTTAAGTTGATGATACATTTAGGATTTTCTTTCCTTATAACACAATACATACCTTAGATTTTACTTCTATTTTTAATTAAAAAGTAGCCAATATATTTCTCTAGGATTATCATAAATTATTTTAACATTTCATCTTTTATTATAGTTCTCAATTAATTTTGAATTTTCTACATTCATCCTATTTTGTTTCTTATAATTTCTTTCTTCTCTATAGAAGGTGTTGGAATAGTGGGGAAAACCTCCTGATACACAAGTTGTTTAGATTGGCTTTCTGTCCTTCTTGCCTTCTCTACACCTCTTTGTTACATTTCAATATCTTGATGTGGACACTTTCACTAAAACTCAATGTTAGTGGTCAAATTTCAATGCACCTTTAATATCAATATATAAATATTTGTTTCTGCTTATGATTTGCCTTGCCATTCTTACACATCCCCTATCTCTTTCTCATCATCCTTTGTACACCTGTTTTTATGCAAATGAACTATCTAATATGCAAAGTGGTATCACTTATGTCCAGGTGATGAAGAAAATGCATCCAGTGAGAGAACAGAGCGACAAGTACATGGCCATTCACATACAACACAGACATTTTTCCCATCATGCATATGTGCTGCAGTTGTTCATCTGATAAGATTACTGGATGATGGCGAGGTTAACGAGGAGGGAGTTGCAGGTACATACTACTTTTGAGTTTATCGTCTGCTGCAGTTGTGATAGGCATGACTAATATTACCTTACAATATTTTCAAAAATGTTGAAATTTATTTTTTCATACAGAATTTTGACAAACTTGGACCATGGTCTGCTAGCATCAAACTCAATAACCTCAGACAGCCAAATTTATTTGTTTTGATCACAAAATGTCTAAGCATTTACAGAAAGGCAAGAAATGACATCAGAGTGATGATGTACAAACTATGTGCTGTAACTTAGGTGTTGGGATATGTTGCAGACAAAATACCTAATGGTGATAGTGACCTTGACTCTTGAGTTCAAGGTCAAATGTCATTTTAGGAATTTTCTTTCAAAATTGCATGTTCCAATATAACACAGAGGTTTAAGTATTGAATTTTCCCTTCACACTTTTTGTGGGGGATATATTCAGACTCTCAGCAAACAAGGTTCATGTTATCTTTGTCACCAGATAATGTGTTTAGATGCAGTTACTCACATTAATGTAACACAATCTCCATGCATTACTCATGTCATATCACATTCCCAATTTTAAGTCATATTTATTATATTTTCAAATTTGTTTTGCAGTCAGTGAAGTTACATTCAAAGTGATATGTACATGTCTAGTAGAAGAACCTGCATTGTTCCTTCGTCATTTCCTGGAGAAGCTAACCAAGAGAAATAAACAGGTTTGTGAACATTGCCAAGAAGTTTCATTCAGCAATAATTAAATAACCATGAGTGTTCTACTTTACAAGCCCTGTTCAAATTAAGATTAAAATAGAAGTGACTGGAAAATAGATGTCTGACAGAACTATAGGAAAAATTGGATCTACACAAAAGTACGATCCTATGGAATAATTATAGTTCCACTGATAAAATAACACTAATGTTAGAACCTGGCATTGAAACCCTGGCATTTAATAATAAGGATGCTAAACCCAGGTGTAATTTTTGAGCAAACTATATACAACATGAAAATAGCATTCCAAATCCTTACCTTGTTCTTGCTTTTAACTATATCAAATATGGCTACCAAACCATTAATACCTTCTGGACAGCAAATATTTGAAATTGTTATTGGCCTCTGAAGCATCCTATAAATAATTTCTAGGGAGAACACTAATTTAGGCTAACTATTAAGATTAGCATATTAGCATGTATAGGAAACATTTTAGATTTTGCATTTGACCTGCTCCCCTAAGCTGTATTGGTAATTTGTAGTTACAAATCATTGTTAGGTAAAAACTACATATATGCTGATTGATTAGCCCTTAAGCGTCCCCACAATAGTGGGAAACAATGGTGAAAGGGTTAAAATATTAAATATGATAATTGCCATGTGTTAGGCTACATTATATACTTACAGTAATTTATGATGTGTCCATGCCAAGATGATCAAAATGTGAAATTTTAATAACATAACCTCATTATATGATGTATTACCTTTCTTCTACAGGAAGAATTACTGGTGTTTATAAAGAAGTTACTGTCACACATTGATATCTTGCCACCACAGACTGCACATTGTCTCTTCAATTATTTAGTAAGTCATTTTGATTAAAGATGCATACCATTAAATTTTGCTTGAGAATTTTACAATATAGTTCTGTCTTCTTCTTCTTACTCTTTAGTATAGTCATAGACCCTGTGAGTCCTGTATAGGGACTATATAAAATGAGTAGGATGTGGTATGCACAAATGTTTTATGTTAGCCCCTGATGTTTCTATCCTGTGTTGTGTTGAAAGTTGTAACTGCTTGCTTGAATTGTTCTGGTTCTGATATGTTGATTGTTGAGTTTTTTAATAAGGTTGATTTCCAACCAACTAAGATTTCATTATCCAAATAAGAGACCTGGTTACTAGTAGACAGTAAGATGCATCACATTGTTCCACCTTCAACTGTGTTCTCTTTCTGTGAGGGGTTGGGAGTTGAGGGGTGGGGGTAGGGGATACATGAGAGTGCACTTACATGGTTAAATTTTACAAACTAGGATACTTCTTTCACTATGAACTGAACAACATATAATTGTGCACACTTTTTAGTTCATAAACTTTTATCAATGGTAAACAATAGTTTGAAATTTTTTTATCAGATTTGTATGCAATATTTGTAAGCAAGAATATGTTATTCATATAAATATATATTATTTTAATTTATAGCTTGGGTTAATGATGTACTACTGTCGATCACCACAAGAAGGCGCTAATGAAGCCATTGCTAATACACTAACATTAATTTGGAGAGTAATACCCTATGTGCAAGGGATTTTCTTCAAAGATCTCAAGCAGTCACTCAAGAAAGAACAGTGTGATGTAAGTTTCCTTTTTTACTGTTTAATAAGAGGAAGCTAAAAGTTAATACTAAACCTAAAATTAAACCATCATATAAATAATGTCTAGGGAGATCACTAAGTTAAGCTAACTAATATAGTCACATATTAGCATGTATAGGGAACGTTTTGGATTTTGCATTTGACCTGCTCATCAAGATATATGCATTAGCAAAAACTAATTTTATTGATTCCTTTAATTAATTTATTTTGTACAAATAGAAATTGTGTGACAAACTTAGTGAAATCAATATATTGTGACTTTATTCCATAATTCAAAAATCAGTTATTTTGTATGACAACCCTGTATTAGAAACTGATAAATTGTGATCTTGATCTGCATAAATGAATGAATGTATGAATGCCCATTTATTCTGAATTACATGAAAAGTTAATCATAACTTGCAGTGACAATAATATTAGTAATGTTTCTCATTTCCAGCCTTCCATAATGATCACAGCCTTTGTACCAAGTGCCAAGGTAAAGCGAAATACATGCTTAAATATACTTCTTGTGATCTGATGATTTAAGCATTTTTATGTAACGATAGAACACATCATGTATATTATCTATCTTATGTGCTAATTGTTCTTCAAATTATTCAGGTATTATACCATGTGCAAGCCATGTTTAACATTGATCCAGGCTTATAAGCAGGTCATTCTACATCAAGACAAAGTGCATCAACACATTGATTTTGTAATGCTTAAAATATGAGTCAAACCTTTGTAAATCACCAGATTTTACATATGTAACTCTTGCACACGTGAAGTTGTGTCATTCCCAATATCTGTATTCATTCAATCTCAAAAAATACTAAATGGTACAAATACAAATACTTTTTTTGAGTTCCTATCAACTTTCAATATTCTGTTTGATTATCCCCAACACTCTATCAATCATAAAAAAAAATATTTTGTATTTCAGAAATTAATTGTCCATGGCCCAGAGGAATCTGACATTCCTACCCAACTACCTGTGATGGATGTAAGTTACAAGCTTTAGATTATATATGGAATGGTGTTATGTCTTCACTTTTATGTACAAAAGTTAGTGAGGTGCAACCTTTTTTTTTGAAGAGAGTAAAAATTGTTCACTTATTTTGTGAGAATTGAACAACTCAACAGGATGTCAAGATCTCATTTTAAAAAACAGTTCAATAACTTTTATGTAATTAAAGAGGATAGCTAAGTAGTTGGCTGAAGCTAATCTTCCCTAGGGCCATGAGGGCCTGCTGAATAAGGAGACATATAACTGTGCAGTGTGAGAACATACAATAAATGGCAAGAGTGCATATTACAAATACATAGTTGCTAGTCTGGCAAGCGAGACTATCTCAACCTCTTCTCGTTTCAACCCTAGTCATTTCAACAACACCATGCATACCCCCTCCCCCTTCATGTTTTTCTCACCAATAAGAAATATGATATGAGTTTAATGTAAAAGTTATGAGTATATGAATTAATTTTAAATTTTAAACCATTAATCTCTTCTATCAGGATATGCAGTTTGAACAGATTTACCAAGACTGTTTAGAATTCTTCAACATTGATGAACCTGATTACTCATCCTACTTCCTTGTAGATAAGAAAACAAGTAAGTCAGAACTCTAGACAATATGTTATATTTCAGATTGTTTGACTTCATTAGTCTATAAAGCCCCACCTGATGACACCACATTGTTCTGCAATGTTATATTGGAGCGGAGTTAGTGGGCAAGATTTGACAACAGTAAATGTAAATTCCCACACTACTGGATTGGTATCACATTACTAATCCTACCCATATAAAAGTAACTGAAATAGTTATGATGCCTGAATGATAGTGCCACTTGATTATAAATATCCAACCATGTTATGTATTTATTGCAGAAGATGTATAGAGATATAAAGTACAAACAGTATTCTTTGGTTCTGGCATTAAATTGTCTCTACATGTTTTGTTAAGATTTGTTTATGTGCTCCCTTTTATAATAATATTTGATATTTTTCAGATCAATTGTTAGACTTGAAATCATATGTGAGGGATGTGTATGCATACAGGAGGTCATACTGTCCACAGCTAGTACTAAAAAAGATGGACAAAGATTCTGCTTATTCACAATTACAGAAACAGGTAAACAACAATCATGCTTTTTTTGCTGACAGATTAATAATAATTTTTTTTCCAACTCTTCTGTTATGATACAGAAATGGGTAGGAAAATGACTTTTTATAAAATATTAACAAGATATGTAACTTCGTAAAATACTGCCATATTAAATGTCAAATCACAGAAATGAGCAGAGAAATTCTATAGTCTTGTATTTCAGGAGCAGCCTTGTCATTGTATTCTTTCAATGCAGCAATGAAATGCCATATGACAGCTATGTATGAAGTCAAAGTTATTTGATATTACTTGTATTTGCATGCTTCATTGATATTTCATACTGCACTGGTGTCTTAGCAGTTCTAATGTTTGCTTAATAATGGCTTCAATACAAGATATCAAAATAATTGTATTACATTTTCCCTAATTGTATTTTATGCATACAGATGTCTGAAGTTAGTGGTTCTTAAATTGTTCAACAGAATGTTTACTTTTTAAAATATCCAGATTTTAAGCTTTTGTCCAGTGATAGAGAATTCAAAAACTTGAGAGCTTTTAGTTTGAAAATTTGTAGCCACTATTCCAGATTTTCAGGATGTTGCAGTGATTGAATGTACATATATGCTTAATATATATACATTGATATACATCAATATTGTTTGATACATAGAGACAACTTAGTCATCAATCTGTACTCTTGCAGGCTTTTACACTGAAGTTAGCAGAGATAGGAAGAGTTTATCTAACTTTATATACTTTACTAAGTACTCCACCAAATCATGTAAGTATTCAGTAATTTGTAACAAATCTTGAGTGAAAGGGAGAAACTTTGAAAGTGTGGGACTATCCGGAAATGTCAGCAATTTTTCAATTTGTTGGACAAAGGACATCTTCAGTTATTGGAAACTAGTTTTTTGAAGCCACTATGCAGCTTTCATCCAAATCATCATAAGGACATCTTATCTTCATGATTTTTTGTTGTGTTGAGATATGTATGACAGGGTTCATGTACTCATTGAAACTCTGATTGGAAAATTGATCGACGGAACAATTAATGTCAGTCATAAAGTGTCAATTATAGAAGTGAGAAATATGTATCAAAAACAGGTGTGTTGACAAATAAAATGTATTTTGCTGGTCAATACTGTAAATGACCAGAGTTGATCTGGAAAACTAATGAAGAAGTCTTGGAATTTTATTTGACTTTGAGTGTATGAAATTAATGATCTTTACGGCCAGGATATGGTTTTACAGACCGAGGTTTATCATATACCCCATGTAGTGCCTCGGAAACATAATTTGAATTGCATGAAATGGTGGTGAAATATTTAATTTGCAAAAAAAACCCTTTAAAATAGTGAAGGAATTGACAAAGCCAAATCACTAAGCAACGGATATCGATGAGCACGTGACTTGCCATATTTGGGCAAAGTGTGCCAGGGCGTGATATGGAAAATTATTGAATGGGTTTGGTGCACATACTCTCCAATGAATTGCATTGAAACACATACAGGGTATATGATAATTAATACACGGTTCAAACTTGTCCACCACCTAACCATCCATTAAGACTCCCCAGCTCACTTAAACTTTTTCTTTTCCTTTCAAGTTGACAACTCACATGAACTTCCTACATTCAGAATTGATGAGGCTTCCATCATTCCCCAGAAAAGCACTGGATGCTGAGTTTTCACTCTATGCCATGGAAAAGATGGGAAAGGTAATCTGCTTTTATCAAACAATCCATGATCCAAATATTATAATGTTTGTATATTGACAACTGTCAGGGAACAAAGCATACATAATTAATTGATAACAGATTAATGTCATCGGATTGGGCTTTTATGTGTAAGTGCTAAAGTACTTTCCATGTGTATAAAAACATAAGTTGTAGCAGTAAATAGCAAATATGGATATCTTTTATTTCTCTATTGTGATTTGAAGGTCATAGTAGCTAATACTTAGTTTTCAACTAAGGTACGACTCTGGTAATCCAGCCTTCGTTTTATTAAGATAGGTGCAAACTAGAGTGGATGATAGCGGTTCCTCTGTTGTATGATTTTAATCACCCTATGATCAAGATAGTGAATTAACTGAGCCTATAATTACACCAACATCCATTCAATAACTTATCACTGTTGTATCAACATGTTGCCACAATAGTTTTAGTTTGTGTCAATCTTAGAAAACCAAACGCTCAATTACCAGAGTAATAAATGATTGGTACAGTAAATTATATTAAATATACGCATGTTGTAATTGAATACCAGTGGCAGTGCTATTTAAATGTCAGAGACATTTGAAAAGCTGCCTCTTTAATTGTGAAGTTTAAACTTTGTGTATTTTTAAAGAAATTCCTCTTTTGAACAGTGTATAATTATTTTGTAATAATTGATAAGTATTTTATATGCAAATCCTTGATTACCATTTGTATTTTTCTTTCCACACAGGAATTGTATGGCTTAGATGTTCTGCATAAGTATATCTGGTCAAAGGTAAGAGAAAAGATATATTTTAAGACTAATGTATCCTAAAAAAAAAAAACGAAAGAAAAACCCTTTAAAGTCTGACACTCTATATATAGGGTGTAATTACATAGAGTTACAGAAGCCAAGTCACTCTAGCCTGATGTCCTATATATAGGGTGTAATTACATAGGGTTACACTCTATATATAGGGTGTAATTGCATAGAGTTACAGAAACCAAGTCACTAAAGCTTGACACTCTCTATATAGGGTGTAATTACATAGAGTTACAGAATTAAACCAAGTCATTAAAGCCTGACACTCTATATATATATAGGGTGTAATTACATAGAGTTACAGAAACCAAGTCAATAAAGTGTTACTTACTGTACTTTTTACCATTCTTGCTGTTTAGTGAAATAGATTTGTATGAAAAGTAAATGTTTGTTCCAAAGACGGACTAACAACTGTGAAGTCTGTTTGGTTCAAAAGTTTACTACCAGACCAGTGACTATATAGTTTCAATTAGGCAACATGATGTATTCTACATCTCACACAACGTTTTTATAACAAATTACATAAAAGTAAACACAGACAGTTGCTGTTGTCATTCCTCCATTACAGCTTATGACAACCATGGTATGTAAGATGTCGACTGACTTTTCATGGGGAGTGGATATTCAACTCTTCCTAAACGTTATAAATGGTGCCTTGTTATTGCATTGTGAAGAGTCTCACATGTTGAGATACTGTATAGCTTCCTATATCAACATTGCCAGACATCTTAAGAATATCTTTGCCACAAAAGGGTAAGCGTACATCCTTAGAGAGACACTAAATCTGAATAATTAAATCAGTGCATGATCGAGGTCTTTAATAGACAGATTGAAATATCACATTCGTTTCCAACTCAATGTTACAAAGTTACTATATGTAAATGTATTAATGTCCCATTGACTCTTGGAACCATGAAAAATATATTCTCCAATTTAAACATGGAGTTGGTGATAACCAGAATGACCTTTAAATTGTGTGCATATTTTAGTTTTCCTTTGAATTGCATTTGTTGTCTTCCAATTTTAGAACAAAAATTAATTACTATTTGCTTTGTATTACAGTTACACCTACATTATCCCAACCGTTCTACAGGTGTATGCCACACAACATACAAATCCAATGATTACAAATGCTATTGAGGTGAGTATTAAACACTTAAATTTAACAGGCTAAATTTTTGGTCAAAATTGTGCCATGCTGTTAAGCTATCAAGAGTCTCAAAATTTGTATATTGTGACATTTAAATTAATATAACAACATCTTGTATCTTGATTCTGAACTGTTCAGATTTTCCCATGTGCAGACTTTAAGAATTGTTTTATGTAAACTGGAAATATGTAGATTGTTTCAACATATGTTTGATGTAAAAATGTATAGAAGTAGCCATCACAAGAAAATGGTTTTATCCTGTCCACTTGCTATGATTGCCTGAAAGTGGATTTTAAAAGTTCAACAATTTGTTTATATAGACTGGCAATAAACTGTCTCAATTCTAATTTGATGTGAAATATACAGGGGTTAGATATTTCAAGAAAATGTCCTGTCCACTGGATCCTGACCATGATTGCTTACAAGCAGCTTTCAAATGTACAACAGTTCTGCAATATGTCTCTGAAATGTCTGTTTTTCACACTATAATTTGAAATTAATTGTCATCATTGAAATATTATGAGGAATAAATAGATTTGTCCACATAAAAAAGGATGATAAATTGAATTACTTATATCCTATTCCAGTATGCCTGTCGACAATTCTACATACTCCACAGGAAACCTTTTATTCTACAGGTAAGAATGTAGTTAACATTATCTGTTACAATTCAGAACCTGAACTTAACTCTTGATGTTTATTAGTGATTGCTACTTAATATATAAAGAAACCACTTGGCTAAAGAAACCTTACTAACTAATTTAATTAAGTGTGATTTCCTAGTTGACTCTAATTGAATTTGACGGACCATCTTGATTTCTGTAATATTTCCCATTGCAATGTACATGAATATAATGTTTTCAAACTACAAGTCCTTAAAGGCCACTGTTGTTTCCCATATATTGAAATAATGAATTTAGCATGTATTTGAAGTGTTTGAATCCAGGTCAAATAATATCAACTCACACATTTCATACATTTCATTGTACAGATGTTTGGTGGTGTGGCTTCCATTTTGCAATATGATGCAGATTGTCTCCCTACTGAAGTACCAATTATCTATGGCAAGGTAATGATTTAACATCTAAAGCACATCTAAAGTAGCTACATTTGTTCTTTGCCTCTATTTCATGGCTCTGGGTTTGTTTTACTGTAATTATATTATATGAGAATGAATATTAATGCACTCAGATTCATAGTTACAAAAATAAGTTATTTCTGAATTTTTATCAAGGAGGGTTGTTGTTTTAGTATTCCCAGTAGGATGAATACCAGGTAATGCAATTCCTTAATCCTTTTCACAGTGAATGAATCTGAGTCAAATTGCCCTCCCCTACCTCATGTGTATCATTATCTCTTTGTCAAGCAGCTGTATTACTTATACAATAAATCCTGGTTTTTGAAGTACATCGGTGTGCAATCAGAAGAAGACTTATGCAAAGTCATATATATGTAAATTGATGAATCAGATATGTGTTACACACTGATGTCTCTTTTTAGGTGCCAGCTAGGTCATTATTTAACCTGTTACTTTCATTGGAAAAAGACAGTAGAGATCACCTTGATATATTGGATTTGGTGAATGGTGAAAAACCACTGAAAACTTTGGTAAGTAACATGCAAAGTGAGCAACTCAGAACTTAGAGATTCAACTGAAAACTACCCTATCATGGAAATAATCATTCTTGAAGACGAGAACAATTAGGCTAAAAAATTACATTATCCATATTTTGAGTTTTAAAATAAATATAAACTTCAAGTCAGTGGTGTCTATTAAGCAAGTTCTTTTCTTTAAAGTGAAATACAACAGTTATACTTTGTAGTATTTGAGTATTGAGTATATTGTGTAGATATTATATAATGTATAAAGTATAGTAACAAACAAAAAAGAAGACTGTCATTAGTTGATATTTTAACAAAATTCAGTAAACAAGTTTTTAAACACTCTACCGTCCACTTCTCAATGCCTGAGATCAACTGATACAGTATGTTTTATCAAGTTATTTCCATTAGAAACAGCACAAAACAACAGAACCATTACTGAAATATCGTATCGTCTTTTTTACAATGTTTATCATACAGGACTTTTGTTATGGCAACGACCCAATGGTGACCTTTTCATTTACCGATGCAATCAGGATGTGTGTAACTGTTGTTGCTTATTCTCCAGAAGCCAACAGGAGTGTACAGATGATGGTAAGTTTGAACATTTCATTATGCAAATTACCTCATTAATATTCAAACTGTAAATGATGACAGTAAGGTATCCATGTCTAATGTATTTCTACAAGTTCATCTATGCAGATTGACTAAATTTCATTCAAAAGTGTCTTGGACAGTTCAGTGCAGGGAATGTACAAACTATGCCAAATGTAATGTATAAAAAGTTAACTATATATTAAATTGTTGGTTATTAAAAAGTAGTGTTTATATTTATGATTTCAGACTGTTCTGGAAGCAATCTTGCCTCACTATCTAAGACATATCAAACAACAAACCATAAAGAGAGACAATCCATCAGCAGCTAAGGCAGAGGTTGCCACCATAGCAAATGTCAACATATCAATGAGAGCTTTGGTGAACAGCACTGAAGCTTATGCTAGGTAAGTACATATCAATGAGAGCTTTGGTGAACAGCACTGAAGTTTATGCTAGGTAAGTACATATCAATGAGAGCTTTGGTGAACAGCACTGAAGTTTATGCTAGGTAAGTACATATCAATGAGAGCTTTGGTGAACAGCACTGAAGTTTATGCTAGGTAAGTACATATCAATGAGAGCTTTGGTGAACAGCACTGAAGTTTATGCTAGGTAAGTACATATTAATGAGAGCTTTGGTGAACAGCACTGAAGTTTATGCTAGGTAAGTACATATCAATGAGAGCTTTGGTGAACAGCACTGAAGTTTATGCTAGGTAAGTACATATTAATGAGAGCTTTGGTGAACAGCACTGAAGTTTATGCTAGGTAAGTACCATGATATTAGAACATGTTATGCTACAATAATTCTAGAATGCATATTTCACATTCATATAATTTATTAATGTAGTTTTTATGTACCAAGTTTTACAATTACCATGGCATGGACCTACAACAGCACTCTAGCCCTTGATACTTCCCCAGCTCCTTAATATTTGATGATACAATCATCCAATCCTCAGTAAGCAAATGGGATGAAAGCATTAACAATTGCAATCAATTTTTCTAGTTTCGTAAGATAAACAACTGACATAAATGTGTACAATTATGGATATATAACTCTTTTATTCTGATTTCACATGTTATCCAATAAAATTAGGTGTTTCCTTTGAAGGAGCAATATGTCTAAACTTTTAGTGTGACAAACGTTTTGAAGTTATTTTCATATGAACAGGTACCTCCTGGTAGAGAGGATTAATATGTATGTTTATCTAGTGGTCCATTTCATTTATTCTTTTCCTTTTTTTCAATCAGAAACATGAGTGGTCCAATACGTAAAGTTGAAACAGTGAATGCAGCATCAAGTTTTAAAAGTTCAGTTAATGCAAGTTCTAGACCAAGTTCACTGAAGAAACCTTCCAAGAGATCTACTGGTCCAAGGTCACCACATGTGGATGAAGATGTCTATACTGTTGATATCATGAGAGGAGATGATCTCAGGATAAGGTTTCTATATTATTCTGTCAGTTTCTGGAGACATTAGCATTAAATAATTAAACTCATCGAGTGATCAAGGCCTGTAATAAGTGGATACAAATATCATAATCATTTCAAATTTAGGTTTTTATGTTATTCTGTTAGTTCAGAGACATATGACTGACTATCATCAGTGTTTTTACTAAGGTTTGGGAACCACGGTAACAGAAAGGGGGAATATTGTAAAACTGACATAGTTTATAATACATTGTACCTGCTTACCGCCTTTAATAAAAACACTGATAATGATTAATAATACTACTCTTTTGTAATTTATAATACTGCCCATCAAGGTTCAATCCATCACCATGTCATTATGTCCACCAATTATAGCTATTCATATCTTTTGATAATGTCACACTCTATATTGACAATTTGTTTTATTTGTGTTAATAATAATAGTAAACAAGTGTTGTGCTTTCTGTAGCCTGGGCATGAAAAGAGAAAGGAGGAAACCTAATTAGGGCAATGCATGAATCGATATCCCCTCTTGCTCCCGATTTTGGAACTTTGAACTTTCAAACATTAATATTTCATCCACAGATTTATGGATGAAAAGACAAGGAAGAGATATGAAGAAGAACTGGATGATGTTGAGATGAGGACAGAATTTAGAAAGCCAAGGGAAACGATACTTAACATTGTTTCTGAGTTTTTCTGTTGGTGCACACCAAGACTGAAACAACTACGTCAGATGATAGAAACACGTGTACAGATACCAGACTTACTAGATCACAAATGTCAACTGGTAAGAGGAATCTAGTTTCAGATAGGAGAAAAGTTTCAATTACTATCAAAGGATTTACTTCATTTGAACTGATTTGAGAAATTGTTTAATTTCTGCACTTTAATGACTGACCTTATTGCTTAATCTGTGACAGTACAGTATTCTGTCAGAATCAGTGTCAGACATCTTAGAGAAAAAGTTAAATTACATTTTATTCGGATATGCTTCTATGTTATTCAAGCCATGTAAGGATTGTGATGTCACAGGACATGAAAGTATTGTAACAAAATGACTTTTTTCAAGGTGTCCAGAAAATGTTTGGTGCTGACTGATAACTGGGCAAGGCAGATCTCAAGTTATTGTCTAGTTTTTATGAAAAGAGAAAACTCTGAAAGAAAGTACAGTTCATAATTTTAAACATATGACAAACAATTTATGTCAGCACTGTATTCATATAACTTTATACATACTAGTTCTGTATTTTCATCTCATGAATTTGTTGCTGAAAAGTGAAAATATTTGTAACAGTCTTTCAGTTGTAACATCTTATCTATTGTATTTACAGAAATTAGCTGATATTGCTCACAGTTTGCTGAAGGTGGCACCATATGATCCAATCACAATGGGCTGCAAAGGAATACAGAGGTAACAGTAGAGTTATAGGGGGGAGTCACAACTATTAGATGAAGTTTGTTTTAAAGGGAAATGATATCATGTGAATTTACTATCTGGAGTTTTAATATTTTAAAGAGAAATGGATACCATGTGAATTTACTATCTTTATGAAAACTTGGATGTTAAATGAAATAAAATACATTGGTTTCATTCAGTTTCACTTATTAGCACAGAGCTGGCATTAATGAAGTAGGCAGAAGTGATGTATGGACCTTGCTAGTGAACTTCCATTAAACATATTGTCAACTGTTTGTATTGTTATACAGTTACAATTATAACAATAGAAATGGTCAACAATTTGTTTAAGGGAGGTTGCCTAGAAAGGGCTGTAGATCATTTCCTCCTAAGTTTTGATACTGTATTTCTGTGTTAGCTCACAAATAGCTCATGTCACTGTTGTTTCCTAAAGTGATCACAGCTTTTTACCACACAATATTTTAATTCACTACAGATACATGACTGAGATGTTACCCTTGATAGACTGGACCAACGAAGCCCTGAGACCTGCTCTCAATTTAATTCTCAAGAGATTAGATAAATTATTTAATAAAATCTTCAAGAAACCAATTCTTAGAGTAAGTATTATAAGGGTTGTCATTTACATTATGTAGCAAGATTAATTTTGTATTAACATACAACACTTTACCGTCCATGGAAATGATCGTGAAAAACACAGCTCATATCAACATTAGCTATTGGTATATAATAGTAAATACAATGTAAATTAACTATAATCATTGTTTTTACACCAAAAACATATTGAAGATAATTGTTATTTTCATAAACTAATTGAGGCATATTATTATAAAATGATTATAAAATGATTCATATTTTGGGACAAAACCAGACATAAAGAACATGTTGATATTATGAATTGATCAGATGTTTCTGTTCATAACGTTGCAAGTTTTTTTTTGACAGCGCCATCTGGATTGGGAGTCTTCCGCTAACTTCCTGAAGGGAATATTCCTTACCATGAACAAACAGAATATCATTGCTCATCTTCCACATCTTAAGGTATGTAATCATTTCATGATTTGTAAGTAAGAGAGTCTTGGCATATTGATAGTAATTATATACTACCAAACTAGATGCAGAAAGACTATAGAGTTTGAATTACGGGCCATGATGTTCTTCACATCTCGCAACATTATTCGTTATGTCACAGGCACTGATAGCATGCACCCACATGAAATACTACTTTACCATTTTATCTCATTGTCAACACAAATAGACAATTTTGTTTTTGAATCTTCGTTATTTCATCCACCAGTGACGTCGATTTTTGTTCATATTCACAGTGAGATATAAATGTATCATTTTTAATGCTTTTGTACTATCAGTATCTGTATTTTTTGTAATTCATAACAAATAAACCATTTGTGTAAGAGGTAAAAAAACATCATGTTGTCTAGTTGAAATGCTCACTCTGGTTTGGTAATATCTTGTCAGTGGAGCCTAGATAGGGTAATTTCCATACCAAATGTTTCCATTGCTCCTCCAAATAACACTTTTTTCCATGCCTCCTGATCCAAACTGTGCCTTTAATATTTCAGAGTTTAATCAACGTATGTATTGTACTGGTACTAGCCGACGGCTCCCAGCCAGGAGGAAATGATGGAATACCACTTATCCATTTATCAGGCCCTACTGGAGGTGTTCAGTTTACACCACCACCTGTCTTCTGTTCTGCTGTAGTCAGGATTATGGCCATGCAAATGCACTGTTTGAAGGTACAGAAGTTTATTAAGTAGCTGATAAAGTGATTACAACTCAAAATGGCTTTTAACTCGGACACTGACAGTTACAGAGATCTTCTTTTGGCACAGATTTAAATGACTTTGATCACAGTTCAATCCTTTCAATAAAAAATGGCGAAATAAACCCTTTTATTATGGCTAGGGAGTTAATTCCAATTTCTCAGATTAGTATTATTGGATGAATAGAGTCATAAGAATTACATAGGATCTGCTCTGCCAGACAACGATTTTCCACACTTCTTTTTTAAGCCTAATCTGAACTGGGCATTTAAGATTAACTAACTTTCGTTGTTATTTTGTCTGAAGTTCAAGTAACTCCATATAATTTTGACTAATTTAAATATTCATTATAATGTCACTCTTTTTGCTCCTTTCAAAATGTCTGTAGATATGTTTTCACCATCTATCAATTGTGGAGTTTATTATGTAAAACAAGTTAAATTGTTGATTAATATTTATTTGATTTACGTTTGTTAAGAGTACATACATATCATCTCAGAGTTTGCACACCAAAAGTCAGTTTTTCTATAAAATATCTTATTTCCCAACCAACATTCAACATGTATATTGTAATTTCAAAAAGAAACTTATTTAGAACACAGTTTATGACAAATTACCAAATAAATAAAAAGATATTGAACACTTAGAATCATACAATTATGATGGCAGATATTTCATAGGTCATTTAATGTACATACATGCAAGGCCATCAGCCCAAAATACAAATCTGAAAAATGTTGACAAAGGATGGATTTTATGTCACTGGCTAAATTAAATGATGGCAAATATAAGACTACAACATATAAACAAACAAACAAACAAGTTGAACTCGGCTTATGATAGATTAAGAGATTTGTTGTTTTTCATGGTTACATAAATACTAAGTCTTAGTCAACCTGTTTAGTGAGTGGTTACAAGCAATAACCAATATATTAATCTAAGGTTATAACTAGGTATGTATGAATCTAATGTGCTGAAATAACATCTGTGCCAAAGGAAAGAAGCTTGAACAAGGGATATAGTAAAAGACAGTTTTACCAAACTATAAATTAAAGAAAGCCATGTTGAGTTTTGATTTATTCATAAATTAATTGATATGATAATGCATGGTAAGGTTAAGGTAAGATTTATTCCACTATATTATAGAATAATTAACTATATTTTATCTAATGCTTTGATTGCTTGAGACATCTAATAATACTAGGGTAATGCGTCTGCAAATATTCTTCATTTATTTTCTTGTTTTTATTTGAAATTTATTTTTATGCATTAACAAGAAAACTGGAATGCTGTTAAGAGAACTTTTAATTGAGAATGGGCATATTTTATGTTCATAAAGCTATGAGTTTCTAATAGATAAAACTGCATGCATTGCAGTTGGTATTAATACTATTTTTATTTTGTTGTTGTTTATGTTATGTTATGTTCAAACAACGATTGCTGTTGCTTGCCTTTAAGTTTTTTGAAATGTTAACGTTTTCCCAGGTAATGAATTTATTAGAAAAAATAACTTTACAACTAAGCTATCAGACAGGTATTTCCAGAACTAACATGACAGACACACTTCCCGCATGGCTTGTTATTTAATAACAAATTTTGCAAGCTTATATATTCAACTGACTAATTCACTCTAAGACGTCAGTATTTTTTCCTGATTAACAATTCACATTTTTAACTTTTTGGAAGACATTTTTTTCTATTGCAAATTTATTACCTTTCATTCATTTTTTTCCAAGACTGACTTTATTTGACTTACTTACCCTCTACCAAATATTTTGAATATCCTGCATGCTTTGTTGATTGTCATTAGACGTTTTTTCCAGCTTTTTGTCCGTTAGTTTTCCCCCAAGGCTTCATGACTGATTTTTAACACTCCATTCACACATGCCGGCAGCACGACTGGATGCGCCCCAAGGCAAGTTACGAGTCTTTTCCATGCAAAACAGCAGTGCATGTGAAAAAGTTCAGACTTCAGAGTAACTTTTACTAAACTTGCCATTGTATATCATTTAAAACTATTTGCTAATTATATATGCATTCATCAACTCGTGTTGTGTCTGTGTATTTGACAAGGTGTATGACTTCACAGAAAAAAATGCAACATTTTTAGTTTCAATTTTAACCAATTGTATGCAAAAGATCTGGAATATAAGGTGAAAAACAAGTATACCCGCATCAATCTAAAATCCTGAACTTTTTGTGGAAATTCTCAAAATCAGTAAAAAATTTTGATACCACAAATCATGCAGTGATTATATTAAGTGACATAAAATAAAACTGAGACATGACATTACAGTCGGAGACAAAATGTCATGAAAATTTATATTTGAATATAGCTTGTTTAGGATTTGGATGTAACAATAAAGATGTTATCGTAAACAAATATTAGAAATTGGAGATTTTTATTTGCATATTTTGATCACTTATAAATACAATTTGTATGTTGTATGTTTCTCGAAAATAGTTTTAGACCTACAAACCATTAAATGATGCAATTTTTGTCTTCATTGAGTTGCAAAGTTAATTATTGGAAGATTTCTTCCCATTCTGTTCGATGATTGGCTTATTTTGAAGTCTGTAACACCTGTCAAAGACCATCTGGTAACAACACCTGGCTAACTTTACATTTACAGGCACATCATCTCATATTCATTATAATTATACTAATTAAACATGACGCTTTCAGCATATCCAGTTTTAATATTTAAAACATCTCATTAGCATAAAATACCACATTTGCATAAATTAACATATACTGTACTAACAGACAACACGCATATTTCATCGCAACAACTTATAAACTAACATCATTCAAACTATAATCCATTCATTTGTAATGGTAAATGGTAAATGATAACATAAAGTTAATCATGAGTCACACACAAACAGCACTCTAATGATATTATCCATGCCATTTAGTGGTAATATCACCTTTTCAGCTTTACATTAATAACTTCTAGTACTGGTTTAAAAGTAACCACATATAGTGTAATGGAATTTATTGTTGTAGTTTTGAAGTTGTGGACTTCATTAAAATTGTTAAATGTTTTTGATCTTTCTCCTTTGACATTTTCTCATATGTTAATTTCATTTGCTGTACATGCACACAATTCAACAATGTTTGTATGCCAAATAGTGTGATGGTGGGAGATTCCAGTTGTGTGTTTTAGTGATTCACGTCAAACATATATTGTTTTTGATAAATTTTCAGTCACAGAATCTCTGCTCAGTGAATTAGTTGTCATAATTTGTTAATTATGATATAATTACATTACTCCACAATATTTTTCTTCAATCATACCTGTGACTTTTTTCAATGTGAGTTGAAAGATGAGTAAACACAAGACCAATATATCACTCAAAGATAGATGTTTTGGAATATCAGATTGTTGTTCAGTTTTTGATATGTATATATATATATATTTAGTTTTTCATTTCATAATACAACAGCAACAAGTGAGAGAAAAATACATGAAAAGGGACAAAACTAATATGGTTTATACTCGCAAAGAAAATGGCTCATTCAGGTGTGATGTATTCCCGAGTTGAAATATTACTTTACATTTTAACATTCTTGGTGCATTTTAGACAATTTTTGTCACTTTATGACTTACCCATGATGGCTTACATATTGGAGTATATTGAATCATTTGAAGATAAGCTTGAGTATAGCTTTACATGTAAATGTGGAATTAACATAATGAAATTAAATGTGATGCCATACTCAAAAGTATATTTCATGTTGCTTATACTACCATATGATGTGTATAAAGCTACACATAACAGTTTTTACATGGCTACAATACAATATACTACAGGATGGACAACATGAAGAGTAAGTCATAATATGTAAAGACACAGTGTCTCTGACTCTTCTGACACAGTTATTGTAACCTTTAAAAAGATACTTTGCTTTTAGTGAAGTGTGTTGTCCTTTGCATGAAATAGCAATGCCCTTTATGCTTTTTTAGCATGAGGTTCAGAAGTGCTGTAGGTATGTTGAAATGCCTGTGTGTGTGTGTGTGTGTGTAAACAACTTAAAATTACAAAGCACTGGGCCAATTGTCGTGCACTTAGTGGGGATGTTGCTTAGTGTATCTAGTTGGTAAATTTTTGAAATCATGATAACACCATAGATGTGTGATTTGGGTAAAAAAAATGTGATTTTAGCAACAACAAAGTTCAATTTAAAAAAGAAATTAATTAGTCTGGTCTATTTCCTTGATTGACAAGCAGTTGACTTATGTCTTGTCCTGTCTTTACTTCACAAACTGCCTCTAACATGGCTATAAACGTGCTGACCATCAAGCAAGGAACTACTAGGGAGTGTAGGTGGTAACGAGGTCTTTGAAAGACTAAGTACTTGTTGTCAGTTGCAATTTGATTGATGGTGGCAGAGAGTTCCAGGTAGGGATGGTCCTTGGTTTCAATGAGTATCGGTAACAGTCTTTACTTGTCTGGATTGTTCTGTAGTTTAAGCTGTGGTGCTGATTGGTCTGATATATGGTGTAGATGTTCCTAGGAGTGTCTAGATGGGGAATTGTTCAAAATGCAATGACCCCCATTATTAGTATGCCATAGGGTGATAACATGTTTTTGAGGACAATGTACTAAATATTGCTCAGTTTTAAGGGCAGTTTCCTAAGCAATGCTCTACAAGTGATGTTATACTAGTATTATCAGTTGGCATGACAACAAATGTTCTTAATCTCGTACTGATTAAAAGGGATTGAAATATATTCATCTCGTTAACTTTCTATTAGCAAATGTTCTTAGTAGTTGCAACTATTGTCAGTGAGATCTTCACAATGCATGTTTGCAAATGAAGTTTAATATAAATACATATAGAAGATACTTTCTTGCTAGCAAACTTGAACTTGTGAAATCATATTTTGTCAGCCCTCCCACCATCACTGCAAATATTTTCAAGAAAACAAATTTGATTTGCATAATCTATTGCTTTCCCTACAGACCACCAGTTGGGAAACTGTCCTAAACAGGAATGGGAAAGTTTCTCATTCATTTGATGTGAAAATTGTCATGTTGTCTTGTTTTGTTTTCTACAGGACCAATACACTTTAGAGCAAGTGTTCAGTGGGATGCCTGTATTCAACTGTCAAGAGAAAACTGAAAATGTCTTGCTACACATATTACTACCTTTGTGTATCAGGGTAGGATGTGGACGTCCAGGTGCGTTTCTTCTTCACCATGGTGTCAGTAACTCCAATGTGGCAGACATGGACACAGAACAAGGTAGAGTGAGTCTTGCTACCCCAAACTGACTTTTCTATAATAGATTAGTGAGTTAGGTAATCCTACACATATCAGAAAGTCAGTTTAGGGTAGTCAAAACTTAACTTGCAAATCACCACCAAGATAGGTGGCCAATTTATGCAAATAGGAAATCTCAATGACCAATAAGTGGCATGCACTTGCATGGTTATCATCCAATCACAAACAAGAACATGCTTGTCATGCCCCCAACCCAACCCAACCTTATGTCTGTGATTTGCATGTCTGCCTTGCCTGTGTCAAGTTTACATTGCAATGAGTTTTTTGTCTCGTTATGTAGATTTTTCCCTTGCCAGTTATGGCATATGGTATGCCAGTGTCTGTTGGATTGAAGACATCATGTAGTGCGTGAGAAGATATTTTTATCTTCCTAGAGTTCCTATTTTTATATATCCCTGAGTATGTGAGTTATCAATATGTATGTTGGAGAGCACACTTGTATTTATATATCCCTGAGTATGCAAGTTGTCAACATGTATGTGGGAGAACACATTTAGTTTTGTGTATTTATTATAAATCAATATTAAAGTTTAACGGTCACCCAATATGCAAAGTCCTGATGCAGCGATTTTGTTTGTTGGAAAACACCATGAGTTGTGTTGTGATGACAGTGTGCCCTCTAATGAATCGCATTATTGTGTTGAGGGTCAAAATGATGAAAATAGTCTAGAAGTATATTTGTGAGCTTGTCTACTATCTCGATCTCTCTCTGTATCTGCTGGAGAGAGAGAGAGATCATAGACGAGCCCACATGTGTATGTCTGGACTAGATAAAAACTGCCTTTACTTGTGAGTCAACACATGTAAGAGATAGGAGAACACCAAATTTTGGTGTGTCATAAGAAATTGATGCACGTCAGTTATGAATCAAATGGATTTGGAGGGCAGACAGGCAATGACTATGTTAACTCTTGCCCACCCCAATTACTGACCACCATGATGAGCTTGGCTTATTTATAATATCCTAGGGAACAGTTTATTGGAGAGAAAAAAGGATTTTAGTAAGTGAAAGTTTTGCTTGAGTGTCCCTATTGGCCATGCAGGCTTTCGTAGTATGGGACTCCAAATTTAGTGTCAGAATTGGACAACTGTGGCATTATAATTGTTTTAGCTGTTACAGTGTTAGCACCATTTTATGGATCTCAATGTTTGACAACCACTACTCTGACATAATGGTATGGTCCATGGCATGGCTAGAATACAGAACCATTTAATAAACAAAAGAGTTTATATACAGACATTAACAGGGTGAAAACTAATTAGAACTTTTGGAAACCCTGTGAGTTGAAACCATCCAGTTTTTGTATATACTGTACTTACAGTATTATGTATTATGATATTGAATAGCTAATAAGTTTTTGAATGAATGAGAGACTGAATAGAAGGTTATTAAGTATGTGATATTATAAATGACTTTAATAATCTTAGAGTAGTTAGCTATTTCTAATTAGTCACTGTAATTTTCTCATCATAATACTTGTAAGAGAGTAACTATAGGCACTAGTCTTTGAAATGGAATGCAATCCTTTACAACTTAGTAATAACATTCATTCAGTCATCGGGGTGGATGTACTTGATTGTATGTTTCTCATGACCTCACAAATTAGATGTTTCTTCAACTTGATGAATTAATAAAGAAAATTGATGCCCTGTGCAGCAGGATTAGAAAAAATGATGACGAACCCACAAGTTCATATCTGAACAAAAATTATCGTTTATTGCTGAAACTTGGTGAATCAAATAAATGGTTCAAAGTTTCCTTGTGACTTTAATTCAATAATTGTTATTTCTAAGTCATTCAGACTGTTAAATTATGATTATGAAATGAAAGTATCACCAACATGTACACATACACTTGCATTTTTTTAAACTTTCTTTTTAAATGAGAAACATAGAATTAAGTATGAGTGTCCTCAGTCCTTTAATTTCATTACCTCATCTGACCAGATCGTTAACTGTTAACATACATTTGAATGTCCACATCTTCAACTTATGTAAATAGTGACAATTTCAATGTTTCAATAGTGTCCAGAGATAGTTGTTATAATGTAGAAAAGGGTCTATCTGTCTATCACTCTGGAGAGTGTCCAGAGATGGTTGTATAAAAGGGCTCCATCTGTCTGCCACTCTGGACAGTGTCCAGAGATTGATGTAAAAAGGGACTTCATCTGGACAATGTCCAGAGATGGATGTAGAAAGGGGCTCAATATGTCTGTCACTCTATATCCAGATTATAAAGCATTTCATGTAAAATGGATAGACCAAAACCTTCACCTTACTTCTTAAAAGTACTATTTGTGTCGAATCCAATGAATGCTGAGCAATTTGGAAGTGTAGTTTCTATGATATAATGTGATTCTCTGATGAAGAAATTTTGGCCTGAAAATGTATAGATTTGAACCCCTTATATAGAGTTATTTTGTTGGTAATGTTTTAACAATTTTTAACAATTTACTCTTGACCATGTCATCAATGTTGTTGTTGTTGTTGTTGTTGTTGTTGTTGTTGTTGTTGTTGTTGTTGTTCAAATACAACAGCAGTAACCAAACTTTTGGCTAATTAAGGTAGACATGAATTAAACCTATTGTTGCAACATGTTGATATAAGCTATTGAATGGACATTGGTTTAATTTTACTCACAGTAGTGTGGTTTTAATATCTTGATTAAAGGGTGATAATATATCCCCAAGGCACTGCGATCATCTACTTGTGCAGTCTCTCACATAAAAACAACAATAGTTTTAGTTTGTGTCTATCTTTAAACTGAAAGCTTGATTTCCACAACAGTATGTGTATGATCTGCGGAATCTTTCTCCTAGGATCTGAACTTTGAAATATGTATTCAGTTTGTGGTTATTCAGAAATATTATGTAGGATGTGTTTGTATGTATATTTGACGATGTAACTTTTTGTGAGACATGGTATCAGATAATGTTCTTCTTTATTCTGTTTCCATACTATGTTTGATACTAATACAGATGTACCCAAGATCCGGCAACAGGATATTTCATTTGCCTTGACTGTCATTTTGTATGCTTTGCTACCACCTAAACCTCCACCAAGACAAGCAGTGCATGGTACTAAGCATACCTACCCATCAATAACAGATTTACCAAGTCATACAAGTTTGTCATTTCATGAAACATCGGTTGTGTTACAGGATTCACTTTATGAAGCAGCTTTTCTCGGTAAGAATGCTTTTGTTGCTATGGCAAAAGTCATTTAGTCATTTAGTCATCCCTTTCCTTTAAAAGACGTTGAAAGAAATGCCACGTTTTTGCCAAGTGTATAATTATGATGTGTAACTCACAGTAAAATAGCATCTTGCAGTTACATCAAACATCCATCAAGTATTGATTTGAAAGAGTACAGTTCTGTCGCTTCAAGATTTTGTAACTATTTAGAAACATTATGTTCTAAACTAACAATGGCTGAATCGAAAATTTCATGATGTATTTTTAAGCAAATGAATAACAACCTTAGATTGGTAAAAATTTGGTAAGATTTTCATTGAAGGAAATGACAATGTCATTAACAAAATGTGAAGTGTCCAGAGCTTTTCTTTGTTTATTAGGATTAAAGATTATGGTGGTATGTTTTGAGAGGCAATTGATAAATGATTGGTTTAGAATTGCTAATGCTGTCAAAGACATGGGAAGCAGAATGTTAGGTAGGTTCTACAGAATCCGGTATGTTTGTTCTTACTGTTGTTGTTGATTTCGATTACAATAACTTTCATGTTCACTACAGTACTAGCATGCCCCAAAATCACATCTCATGATGGATAGAAAAGCACCTGATTATTATCTTTGTCTTTGATATGTTGGTGATAATAACTGTTTATTCTTGTTGTGTTCAGTTTGATAGTAGTACTGTTGGATGGACTTGATGAACTAGAAAACTTCCAAATAGGATGTCTTTGTACAGACAGTCACTTTTTGTGTATAACAATTATTAGGGCCATCAGTTTTAGGTAGAATGCACCAAGGGACCAATTTCCCTGAAAATCAAAGTTCTTCAATTCTCTTGTACCTGGTCCTTTTGAAATAATACAAGATATATCTGGGTTGTTAATCGTTTATTTTCCCATAGATTTAAACTGTAGTCAGCGGCCATATTTGATTCTAAAAATGGCTTGATTTTAATGTCATTTTGACATCTTTTTCAAAAACTTGTATGGTGACCCTTAGTTTTCTTTTATCAATTTTAACTGAGAACAGGTTGAGGTTTACAAAGTAACAGCAAAACTTTAAAGAGTTTATTTCCAAGGCACATTCTACATTAAGTACATTCTGAAAAACACCAGATGATATCACATTGATTGACATTATTGTATAATTTCTAAAGTTAAGTGGTTTAAAAGGTTTGCAAATAGACAAAGAGTGATGTTCCATAAGTTCATCCTCAAAATGTTTTTATTTTTCCTCTGCAGGTGGACCAGCATTATGGAGTTTCTTAGACTTCTTGGTGACTTATCGACCACCACTGTATGTTATTCTTGAGCCATTTATTGGGAGCAAGGTATACCACACTATCATGTTCAGAGAGGAGTCATACTGACTATTGTATTAAAATCAAATAAAGTAAAAGTAAATTTATATCAGGTGTAGACAAAAGATTGTCAACGAGAAACCTTTGACTGTCTGGATAGCAGCAACACATATCATTCACTTTGCAGAGAACTTAGTGAAAGTGAACTCAATTGATATGGTGAGTTATAGTTTAATATTAACAGAATAAATGATCGTGATGCGTGTCATAAAAATGAATAACCTGTTTTTGTTCTAGATGCTGAGGATGATTTGTGAAACAGATGCAGAGGCAGTGATACAGAGTCGAATTGCTGAAAAACTACGTGGACATTACAGACCAATACCGAAATGCAAAGGCACTTTGCTTACAGAGCTGTGTTATGAACTCAAAGATCTCAAAGAAAATGCGTTTATGCCACGTGGTGAGAAAATAATCGTTTTTCAGAGATTTTAATAGTTTCTGTCAAATGTATATAATTTAAACAAGTAATGTAAAAGTGTAAGAAATATGATATTGCTGGCGGTATTTTGATACAATTTAATCATTTTGAATCAAATTTTTCCAGAAAACTTAAAACCAAAAAATGTATGTATTTTTATTACCGTTTGGTAATACTGTGCTATGTTATTATCTCAATATTTTAGTCAAAAGCAATCCATTGAGCATTTAAGTTTCATTGCATTTCAGATAGTATATCATCAAACTGTTGAACATGTACACCATTATTAGCCTACATATGAAAAGAAAACCCCATACAAACTTGTCATTTTTTTGAGAATGATGATGAGGTACCATAACTTTAAGGTTATTCACCCCTGTCTCAATTTCAGATCATGTACGCTTTGCCAATGAAACAACTGGTGTTCGCTCAGCTCATTTTGCTACTGATGGTACTGTAGAAGTTGCAGTTGTTGGTTCACCTAAGCATAACAGGACTGGATCTTTTGTGAGCAGGTTAACCAGGAAAGGTATGCTAAATATTGTGAAGGTGCAGTGAAATAAGAAGCCATATAAATTCATGATGTTATGGATGTTATCATTTTGACATGCTTCAAAATTTCATTCATTTGACCATACAGAAGCAATTTCTATACTGCATCCTGCATATTACTTGATGTGTTGAAAATTTATTTAATTTTAGTTTATACGTAATATTTTCCATAAGCCTGAACATTTCACTCCTCCTCTCATCTAGCTTACAAACTCTCACTTTCACAGACATATCAGAGATGTTTAAAACATTCTGACAGCAACTGTCAAGGGATGTATGTCATCACCAGATCATTAAAGTAAGGGCAGCACAGGAAATTGTCAGAATGTTTGCAACTTCTCAGTCAAATAGAACTGCAGTTACTTGGACATCCAATGATATTAAGACTAACTAATTGCTATGCATAATTTTCCCATTTAGGCTCCTTTATTGACATTAGCAAGCACATGTTCAAAACCTCAGTCTAGTTCAGCTGGGTATGGAGAACATTGTCAATTTTGCCTCTGCCTACTGAATGTGATGATAGTAAGGCCCAGTTTAGGATTAAAATTGAGACAATGTGAAAAACAGCTGTCTGACAGAGTTATAAAAAAAAGTTGGTCCAGAGTGAAAGAATTATCGTATGTAATCCATAAAGCTCAATTGGTGAAATAACACAAATGCGAGAACCCAAGATTGAATCCTTGGACTTCAAGTGGAATAAACACTTAACATCTGAAATCACAACCAGTTTGAATATTAAAATGTTCCATATACATAACAAAAGTCTTAGAGTTAATTTAGCAGACATTGGTGACCTTTGATCAAAATTCAGGTTATCACTATCAATACACATTTTTGAACAAAAAAATCAAATCTTTTGAATTGAAGGTTAGCTATAGATGATTCTGAAATTATTTGAAAAGTTCTATATTTTTTTAAAATTCATATCAAAACTTTCATAATCATATACTTAACAATTAGACATAAAAAAAACATATTGATTTTATAATTCAGCAACTTCTACTTCAAAAAGCTCTTTTATCAATAATCAATATATTTCTAAATTGCAGCAACAATTACTTCTAGGAGAAGTTCAAGTCGTAGTCATAGCCATGATGAAGAAGACCAATCACAACATTCTTCACCACAGTTGCAACCACAGCAACAGGTGCAGCAACAGGTAGAACAGCAACTACAGTTACAACAACAACTGCAGCAACAGACTATACCAGCTGCCGGTTCAGAGATACATAGAGCAAATAGTAGTTATGGTCGTCGCAGCATCATTCGCAGAACTGACCAGCCTGTAGAGGGAGAAAAGTCTGCATTTCAGACGAGACGGTTGACAAGGAAACATAATGTTACTAAGAGAATGAGCAGGAGAGTTGTTACAAAAACAGAACAGAAGGATAAACACCCTGTCCAGCAAGAGGAGCAGCAACAACAACCACCACAAGCACAAGTTGCACCACAACAACCACCTCAGCCATCTGAAGTTGTTGCTGCATTGCAGCTATCCTTAAGTAGACAGCCAAGCCAGAAAAGTACAGTTGAAGAAACTATAGCAGGTTCTCAAATATATTCTACATTACGTTGTCAGGTTATACATGGAGACAGCTTGTTTATTCATAGGCTACAAATTTGCTCACGGTTGTTCCATTTTGTCAAATTTAAATAGAAGTTGTCCAGATGAAGTGCATTTATTAATTGAGTTCAACAATGGCTTAAAATCTTTGGTTACTTTCACATCTCAGCACTATAATGCTGTTCTACCAGTGTGATTTGTTATCTTCTTTTCTTTAACATGTGAACACACAAGTTTCCTTAACCATTTACTGACGCTTGATTCGATTGATTTATTTTATATTCACAGAGGCACCAGATGGAGATGATGGAGATGGAGACAGAGTAACTCTTCCCAGTCAGGGTGCCGTGGCAATGAGTCACATAAAAGTACCATGTGAAGATGCTGGAGATAAATCTGACACGGAATCAGTAGAGGGTGCTAATGAACAAAGTCATTTACTAGGATCAGATTGTGATAGAAGGGGTAGAACTGATTCTGATGGCATGGATGATCTTTATGAATCCAAAGAAACAATGCGGCTCCTTGGTACAGCTGAGATTGATCCACACACATTAAGAATCAGAATGTCAGACCTACGTGATGAGATGAAAGATACTGTAGTTTAAACCATGTTGTTGCTTTTGTTATTGTTTTTTTCAGTGATAAACATGCAATGAGCAGTCGTAATTTCAATGTTGTTAGCTATTTAACAGCGATACGCATGTTAAAATGATTATCTTGTACATATGTTACCAACTGATCAATTCTGTTTAGCAATAGCATGTAATAACCACCCACATGCACAGATTTTATCATGTGATAATCAGTCACTTATAAAAAGTGCTCTCATATATGATAAATAGTGATAACCATGTGATAACCAGTCACATAGAAAAATGTCATCATAATGATAATCACAGTCACTTGTAAAGGTGATTTCATGTGGTAAATATGGTTAACATGTAATAACCATGTCACATATCATGTGATAAATACTGATAACTACCGGGGCTATGTGATAACCATTCACAAGTAAAATGTCATCATGTGATAATCATTCATTTCTATAAGTGTTCTCATGTGATAAACACTGGTAGCAATGTGATAATCTGTGATGTGAAAATCTTATTTGTGATTATCAGTCATTTGTATAATTGTTACCTTTTGATAAATACTGATAGCTATGAGATAACCAATCACATGTGAAAATGTTATCATGAGATAAACATTGATAAAATATGATAATCTATTATGTATAAATGTTACCAGATCATAACGATTAATAGCCATCTGATAATCAGTCACTTGTGGCAGTGATAACCATAATAAGCTATTTATACACGTTATGTCATGTCATAATCATGTGATAAAAAGCTATTTGTACACATTTCATAATCATGTGATAATAAGCTATTTGTACAAATGCTTTGTTATAATCGTGTGATAACAAGCTATTTGTACAAATGCTGTTATAATAGTGATAATAAGCTATTTGTATACATCATAATCATGTGATAATAAGCTATTTGTACATGTTATGCCATAATCATGTGATAATAAGCTATTTGTACACATGATATGTCATAATCATGTGATAATAAGCTATTTGTACAAATGCTTTGTTATAATCGTGTGATAACAAGCTATTTGTACAAATGCTGTTATAATAGTGATAATAAGCTATTTGTATACATCATAATCATGTGATAATAAGCTATTTGTACATGTTATGCCATAATCATGTGATAATAAGCTATTTGTACACATGATATGTCATAATCATGTGATAATAAGCTATTTGTACACGTTATATCACAATCATGTGATGATAAGCTATTTGTACACATGATATGTCATAATCATGTGATAAGCTAGTGCCATATTTTATCAGATAGTTTTGAACAAGAATTACGAAATAAATGCATTTGAAGACGTGTGAAGAGAATCAAAGTTGAGTATTTCAAAGTAGAATTTGTGCATGTCTCAGGTACGACAAAGCACACATACTTTCAAAGTGAACTGTAATTATTATCTCTAACCAGTGAGCATTATGTAAAGAGAATTTACTATATATAGTTTAAATAAAATGTCATTAAATATACACATCAGGATTGCAAACATTAGTGACGTAATCCCTATTTGACAGTCAGTCAACAACTACTAATGAAGGTATGGTCAAAGAATCGGAACTAATTGGTCTGCATATTGAATTAACTTGAGATAAACAATTTACAGAATATTTGACATATTTATTGTATGTATGAAAGTACCTTTCTATTTATTCTGTATATATTTATTGTTAGTATTTATTCAACTGTAGTATTACTGAAATTCTGAACTTTAAATCAGAAAACATAATATCATATATTCATAGTATTTTTTCAATCTCAATCAATTTTTCTGCTTACATACACAAACTGATTTAGCATCAGCTATAGTCTAGTCATAGAAACAATTATCACCAAGTAGACCTTACTTTGTGATTTAATAGGCCATGAGAAATGAATAGAGTAGCCGCATCATACACATGACTTTGCTAATTTGTATCAGGATATCATTCCATAATATGTGCAGCACTGCTATGTGTTCAATGTTGTGTCCAAGTTTAACCTTTAGTCCCACCAGCTTTTCAAACTAAGATAAACAAGTTGTCTAAATTACAAACAAATTCCAGTTCTTTTTGGCACTTTTGTGTACACCTCAATCATAGTACCGGTAATGAATCTTTCTTTAGAAGAAATCCAACTTTAGTTGAGTAATATCAGTAAATATGTTACATTATTGCATTTACAAAGCTTGTTCTCAAAGTTGAGCCTTCATATCTGTCGTCACATCTGGTCGTGAAGAAGCCAATACAAATAACATTCAAATTTGAAATGTATGTGTTCAGTTACACTTAATGGTTTTTTTTACTGTTAATGTTTTCCAACACAAATCTTGAGCATGACAAAATGAAACTCACAATTCTTGTGTTATACTGCTGTCACAAACCGTGAGTAAGATAACCTGCACAATTTGTGTGTTGTATTATTGTTACTAGTCAGTAATATTATTATTTGACAAAAATAGTAGTATTTCAGAATTGCACAGAATATTTAGGATGTTAATATTTTATTACAAAATGACTAGTGGACTTTACCGTTTATTGAAAACTCATGGATATATTAGAGTGTGAGCTGTAATGCTAATATTCCGATGCCAACAATGAAATACCTGGGCCTCCAAGTTGTTATTTGAAGATTTTGTCATGTTACATGATACTAATCACAGTGTGAATTTGATACACTTTGCCAAAATGTATTTACTTTTTCTACCTTTTCTGGCAGAATGTTTGCAAATTATTATGTGTATTTTCTAGAATGCATTTACTTTTTGTCATTTCTTGCACAATGTTATGTGTATTTTATAGAATCTATTTACTTTTTCTGTCTTTTCTAGCACATTGTTTGCAAGATTTACATCTACTTCATAGTCAGACACTTCATCCTTCATGGACATCTGTTAAATTACTCTTTTGAAAGTTGTAAGAGGACTATTTTTAGATGAACTGTTAAATGTCTTGAGCACAGACATATGTGTCTGTCACCTTTTAAGAAAACTTGTGATATTCAAGATGCTTTGATACTGCTAAATATTCATTTTTCAGATTCCATCTGAGACTGTTCCATTAGGATGGCATGGCAGCTATAAATGAATCCTGAGTGAGAATTTTTCACATTTGATATATTATTTAAATCTACAAAATTCTAAATTTATTGTTTCATAAACTGTTAAGACTAAGAGTTTTTTCTCCATCATATTTTTGCTGTGCATGTGCTATATTTGTTAGAAAAGCAAGGCTAGACTTTGGACGATTAGCAGATAAGATTTGTAAGTTTTCACTCTTGTATTCCCAAATGAGATACAATAGACCTGGGCATGTGAAGACTGTCTATTTGCTTCACTGACTTATGACATGCTTGGTTTTGACTACTTGATCTTTATGAAGTACAGCAGTTTGTTGTAGAATGTATATAACATATCTGAAATATTTTGAACTAGGGTAAACTTTGACAAGCATGTAAACCAAATCACAATTGTCAAAAGTTTTTGTGGTGCTAGTTATTACAAATTTAAGAATAATGATTTTGTGGTATTTGTATTTTCGCTAGTACCACTCAATAGCAGTGAGTGATGAAGTCCCGTTGTCATATCAATTATAGACAAATTTCACTGCAGGCAACAGGAATATTTTGATTTAAGTGAATATTTGTCTAAAGTACACCTTAATTTGCTCATGCTTTAACCATAGTTTCCATGAGCTAATAATATGATGTGTTAGGCCCAATTCAAACTGTGTGATGCAGTTGTGTACTCATTACATTATCAAAAGATTATACCATTCTCATATGAGTGCAAGTGTGGCATACTCAGGATATGTGTATGTGTGCTTGCAGTGTTCTCTGCAGCAGTACTTTCATGAGCATAGTGAATGAAAGTGCAGCAGAAAAAAACACTGCAAGCATGAGTGGGGTTCTGTTATTATTAGATATACTTATCCAGACAGCAAATTGCCATAAAAATTATACTGTGAGATCACATGCTTTCGTGTACAATGTGACTGTAACCACATTTGCATATCATTTGCATGCAGGTATGCAATAATGTTTTTGGTATTGCACTGCAATGTAAATATTACTAGTGTACGGCACTTAGTGCAAGTATCTGGTACATATACTGACATTAAACTATATTAGTCTTGTAATCATTTTTGAAATTTCAAAATTATATCTTTAGATGAATACATAAATCCATATTTGAAGCTACTGTAATCTGGGTGGCATCTAGTTACTCATCATACCAAAATCATATTTATCAGAACAATTCAAATCTTGGTGTGAGTCATATGCACTCTCTTCCAGTCTTCTAAGTTTGCCAAAGTTGATTTGTCTTCAAAAACAGAATAGGAACAAAGTCAGTTAAAAAAAGAAGTAACATTACTACAAACAGTGATGTAGAAAGTATTAAATTCATAGCCGTCCTCACAAGACCCAGACTTCTTTTAAACATGATTTCATACCAGGAATTGTGATATGTAGTTGCTAAGTATTCGGTCAACAGGGTTAGAGCTAATTAGATTCAAACCTAATTGCAGTATGCAGTCATTAACAAATCTCATTCATCCTAAGGTCCCCTCAACTGTAATGTAATAAATTTCTCTTCCCTAGTGACTAGTGATTTTAAAAAAGCAAGCCTCTGCCAATTCTCTGTACAGCATTTTACCTCCTGCTTGAGCAAGAAGGTCAACTTTATTGTTATGCACACCTGTAATAATGCACGTGTAGTGCATTGAACGGAAGTCATGGTATCAACCATGAAATCATTTGACATTTATATGTGATTACATACCTCTATTTCAGGTATAGAGGGTTTGGTTTCATGTAGCAAGCAATGACAGCTTTCTGTAATTACTGATAAAGACAGATTCAATTCAGAGCTTAATCATTGTGACATTTGTCATAAGGCCTAAAAAAATTGTTTGGTTCCAGTTACCCGACCCCATCTAGTTTTCACTGCGATCCTAAACTTTTTTTCTTTTTTTTTTACATATTTGAGAAAAAAGTAATAAAACTTATCGCGAAAATTGTGAAGTCTTGCAAGAAATAGTGGATGTGGAATTTGACAGCAACTTAAAAACACAATATAAAACTGTTCTTCCAATCTGTAATGGCTGTAAATCTGATGGGAAGAAACCAATAACACAGAGACCACATGGAAAACAACAGGAAATGTAACTACCTGAACTAGACACTCATACATGAAAAAAAATCTACCTACCCTACCTATTCTAAAATTGAGCATAATTGGAACTACACATATTTTTTTTAGGCCTAAGTATGATTAGAATTAAAAGATAACATTTTCAGTGCTAGGACAGAGGGGTGTAATTAGATGTATATTCCTCTAAAAACTAAATAAATATGAAGATCTCCTGATACTGACACTTTACCCAATTCGGCACAAACTCCTGGAAATTTGCATTGTCATGGAAACCTGATGTGATGATACAAACAACGCAATTCCACACGAAGGAAATGAAATATATAAATGTAATGTTCTTCCTATTGATTTCAAATTGATATTCTTGATATCCTTTTGAAAAAGTATGATGCCATCTTCCTTGATATGCATCAATATCATTGCCAACAGATTGTGAAATGAGAAAGAATTTATAGGGAACAAATTTTTTTCAGTGGTTGTTTGGTTTTTACTTCTAAGTTTATAAAAGAGTAAGAACACCCTTTGATTCATATCCAAATGTGTTTAACATTACAATACAACTTTTATAATCATTCCACTTCAGAAACTTCATGACATAAATTAATTACTTTTTAAAAAATTGAAAATTAATATCAATTAAAAATACTAATTAGTTATAAGTGGTTTTTCATTATCAAAGCTTTGACCAAGGCAATAGTAAAGATGGTTTTTTTTGCATACATTCTGATGAACGTATTTGAAATCTATATCATAATTACATTGCTAAATTCAACTAATAAGGTATCTCACACGCACACTCAATCTGATTAAAATCTGATGTAGTAAAAGCGGCTAGATGCCGTCATTTACCTCTTGTTTTGTTCCGAGTGATTGCTGCCATCTCACATCTGAACCTGTGTAATAGACAATCGCGTTTGAATCTTGCACTTTCGATCACAATGAGCGTTACGTTGGCAGCTGCACACACTGGAGAAATTGAAGCATGCTGATTGGTTGTGAAAACCTTACAATATTGTCGACATTCAATGGGATTGTCTATTACACAGGTTCAGATGTGGTAATGTGGCGATCACTCAGAACAAAACAAACAATGGAAATATAGAGGTAAATAAAGGCAATTAGCCGCTTTCACCACATCAGATTTTAATCAGATTGACACACACTGTAACTTTACTTTATAATGAATTCTAACTGAAGTATATTGTTGTGTGGTTGCTAAACAGTTGTCGTAAGTAAGAGCATAGAACAAATTTGTGTGTTAAATTTCCTTCACATCTACTGTACTGGGTGACTACATTTAGTAAAATGCATTTTATCTAGTTTTATTCAAAAGGCAGGAAAGGTAATTCTTTCTTACATCGTTAGATATTTTTGTATGACATTATTGAGTTTGATAGTAAGTTAAATCGAATTAAAAAATCAGATGTAGCAGGTACGTCTTCATTTCTTTATTTACTTCTTTTTCCTAAATGTTTATTAGCATTTGTTTCAATTTTGTTGTTCCAAGAGTGAGCACCTCCGAAAAGTGACCGAGACTAAAAACATGAACATGTAATATAAACGACAGTATTCAAGCAAAAAAGAAAGATAATGCTAAAAGTGAATAAATAGCCGTCCACTACATCGGATTTTGATCAGATTGATAGCAAGCATTATTAGTGATATCAAAACAAGAAATATGTAAAAAAAAATAATCAAATGTCTATAACCTTGTTAGTAACAAACCAAACACCTCATTATTTTAGAAATCAAAATAACACATATGGAGATAGAGATTTGTAACGTTTATGATCAGGTACTCTGAACAATTATACAACTATTTACAGATAAAGAATGGTAACAATGTTTTCTAATATAATAATTCATGTCTCTGCTAATAATTATATATATATACATGTATACATACTGTGAACTGGAAAACTTTCTGAAATTGTTTAGGGGGAAGTAGACTAATAACAGAATAGGAAATTGCAAAGCCGCCATCTTGAATATTATGAATGTTGCATCATGGGAAATATGATAAATATGAATCAATCAGTAATGTAAACAATCTTGTTACATTGTTTGTAACCACAAATAATCTTGTCATTGTATAACACCCTCACCATTGTAGAAGGTTTATTCTATTGATTGCTCCAGATTAGGTATTGCAATAACTACAGATAATCCCATTGTCCATTGCATCTGAGCATGCTCAGTCTGAATTGCAAGTTTTCCATTGTGATTTGAATCATTTGTATGTACTAATAATGAATAGAATCATTGATAAGAGTGGCTTCTCTTACATGATGTACTTGTATACCCATCATTTCGTTTCCATGAGCTTAACTACATAGTTTAAAACAAATACTGTTCCCATCATTTTATTTTCATGAGCTTAACTACGTAGTTTAAAAAAAATAGTGTTCAGTCTGTAGCTGAAATTTTGAATTACAAGTGATTGCAGCTCTGAAAATTAATATGACGAAAGTCCAAAGGCAAGTTTGTACCTATTGGTTTCCAACTTTGAATTTATCTACTGCATAGTGAAATCTAGTATAACAGCATCACAAATTCAGTATTTTTTGTAGATTTTGTAAAATGTTAACCCTTTTTCTCGACTACTCTTCTCATGTTGTAGTTTTACATGGACAGATTGTTTGTCGCCAGTACTCCTCGTGGAAGAAAAAAACTACTCAAATTATTCAGTATAAATATTCTCCAATTCACAGTCATTACTGCAACAGAGTTTGACATCTCGTCTTCCAGGTTTGTGACATGAACACGTACAATTCAAGTAGTTTAAGAAATAATGAGATATTAAAATAACTAAATATTTTAAAAACTATGACGTTAATGTCCTGGTGCTGTTGACATAGTGATAGATAAAATCATGTTGTGCAATTAAATACTTGTGAATTTTTCCCTTGCAGTTCACAGTAACTTTAGTTGGAACGAATTTCTGTAACACACTATGACAAACAGGATATTTTATCCCTGTGACTTTGTACCTACAGTACTTTACATTGAATGATAATTCTTGCAGATAGCTTATTTAGCAAATGATAATATGTAAATGAGATTCTAAATATGTGCCATTGAATAAGAATATGTAAATGAGATACTAAATATGCGTCTTGACGAATCCTAAGGGTCTACGGTAAATGCTGTGTTCACTCTTATGTATTACATGTAGAATAGCCTGAAAATTTCTTAGTGATCATTACAGGTTCAAACCTCTCTGGACAATTAGAGATTCTAGTCACTTATGTTAATGTATTCCCTTCTTCATCTGCCCAAATGTCAGGTGATATAGAAAACAATTTATCACTCTTCCAAATTTTGAATAAATTAGTCAAAGCTGTAAAGTCAAGGATGCTAATGATTTCAGTTAAATAGTAATTACTATTAGTAAAGTTTTGGTAAAAGAAAATATAATTTAGATGGCGCTACAACTAATGTTTCTTCCTTGATGGTGCCTACAGAATAACTCACTCCCAAATAACTGATAGGCAATTATATTTATAGATATAAATTTGACAGATGTTCGGTCATTTTTTTTCATCGTGATATCATGTTTTCACATATCTTTAAAATAATGTTTTGCATGGTTTGCTGTGTTGTAAATTTGTACTGAAAATAAAAAATGTTTTGACGACAATACTCAAATATCTCTGTAAATAACACAATATTAAAGCAAATGTAAAATTTAATAAACATGTAGTATATTGATACTGTGCTCATTCAGAAAATGTTACCATTTGTCCGTTTGTGCACTCCTGTAAATATCCACTCTGATTGAAATCTGATGTAGTGAACTTGGTGTGATTTTTTTATTTACCTCTCTTTCCTATGTTCTTTTGTTGTTCTGTGAGCTGAGGGCCTAGTACATTGGTGTTGACAGAACAAATAAGAACAACGACAATAAAAGAATTAGGTAAATAAACAAATTGTGCCAAGTTCACTACATCAGATTTTACTCAAATTGGTAATATCTAAAATGTAATATTTATGACTAAAAACAGAACTGAGTGTTTTCTTTTCAGACAAACATTCTAAAATTGTTTGAGATACATTTCAATTAGATAAGAGTTGGTTTATGTTAGTGAATGTAATGTAAAACAAATTTTGATCTTGGTAAATATGGACTGCCATCTTAGATGGTATGTTTTTTACTCAGCCCATTCAAAACTAACCTAGCTAGATACACATCTAAATGTCTGCTCCAGATTGTTTATGTTTGACAGTACATTTCAAAAAACAAATGATAAGGAAAGAAGGCTTCCTGAATTTGTATAATTTTTCAAATATTTAGTATGTTCCTGTGAAAGTCGCTTTGTACATTACATATATCTACCTACAGTATATAGAATGGATATCCAACTACCATGATGCATTGTTTGTGCAATGATATCCAAAAAAATTGTTTTGTAAAGTGGTTGCAGGATGCCATGGCAACCCCTGTAGTGCCAAGGGGCAATAAGGAGCTTCACAACCTTGCTAGTATATAGGACGTCCATATTGAAATTAATGATCTGATTGACAGCTTGTATTGAGGCAGATGTAACTGCCATGCTGCTATTTGTAGATGTGTGCAGACAATCAAATGTTTTGTATGGAGTTTATATCAGCACATACTTGTCGTAGAGTGAACAGTCTAACTGGTATTATCAATATTTATTATAATAATTGTAACATTTTAATGGAAACAATTGTGTATTTATTTCTCATCTATTTATTTTAACACAAAAATAGCTATATTGAATTAATAATGAACTGATATTGACTCGATTGGACAGGTATTTGGTACCTGAAATAAATTTGAATGGAAACAAATTACTCGGTGTGTTGTTGTTTTTTTATTTTGATGGTGGTGGTGGTGGTGTCTCTGAATTAACCTTGAATGGAAACAATTGCTTCATGTGTTGTTGTTGTTGTTGTTGTTGTTGTTGTTGTTGTTGTTGTTGTTGCTGTTGCTGTTGCTGTTGCTGCTGTGGTTGTTGGTGTTGTTGTTGGTGGTGGTGGTGGTGGTGGTGGTGGTGGTGGTGGTGGTAGTAGTAGTAGTAGTAGTAGTAGTAGTACTTACTAGTAGTAGTAATTCTGTGTGTGTTAAATGTACAATATAAAATTCTTTCCTGTTTGCATAACATTTCCACAATAGCATATTGAGTATACCAATATTACCTTGTCAGTGTGCCCTCCATAATAACATGAAGCACCAGAGACATAGAGCAATTTCTAGTAACACACCAAAATATTGATGCTCCCTATATCTAACCATGTGACTCACAAGAAAACCAGGGGGGTTTATCACAACAAAAACATGTCTTACAATAGAACAAAATGAATTCTTCTGTTGCGTAAAAATGTATTGTGTTTCTAAATGTGAGAAGGTAAATCCATACTACTTATGTTATTCCTAGAGTATATGAAACAAAAAATCCATGTATACTTATTGGTTGTGTAGATGTATTTTTTTCATAAATAATACAGCTGTTTTATCAAGCACATAAACTGTCATACTTTTAATAGTATTTATATGTGCTCAAATCACCTAGTAATATTGAATAAGGTGATGAATGCATTCTTGTGGATATTTGTAAGGATAACATATACAGAAATAACCCACAAATTCTATGTTAATTCTAATTTTGATCAGATATTTCTATAGGGCCGGGGGGGGGGGTTGTCATTTTAAAAAATGGGGTGCCGATCATGGAAAAATCTGCCGATCGACAGACTAGACCCACACACAGACCAGAGGTGTTTGTAAATAAGGTTCGTCGAATATAATAACGAAAGTTAACCTAGTAAGAGAGACTTGTTAGTTTAGCGACCACTGCCACCCGTTGATAGATCGATACCCGGGAACTGATTCCAAATATGAGCAACGGCGTCGATCGATCATGGTCATAGTACTCTAAGGTTACATGGGGTCATGAACCGATGTTTAGCGCCCTCAAATCATAATAAACATAATAATTCAGTCAAGTACGACTCGACTCCGAGGCATATTATATAGGAATATATAGGAAAATTATATAGGAAACGTATCGGTAGCGAAATTTATCAAGTGAGTTGTGATCTAGGGAAACAGCTTGACAAGTCTACCATCGAGAAAACTCAGCTGTGTGTACCGAAATACATGTAAGTACGTGGCATAATGAACAGACTGCACTCACACCATCCATGACCTGCCAAGGTCACTATGCGCTGCTCCATCAGCTGTCGCTGATAATCTACGGTGTTGGGCTCGGTACAGGAGGTAGTGTTATAGTCAGTTTATTACTAATAACTGTAATATGATTTCTTTGTATTTGAGCTCTCATTTCTTGTTCTTGAACTTAGTATCGTGCCGGGGTTTGCACTCAAAAACGTGCTGAAAACTCGAACACAGACGAGTGGGATGTATTGTATAAAATCCGAATCGTACAAGTTGGGCAGATATATCTTCTAATTATCCGCCTAATACCGGCCAGGTATTAGACTTTCCTTACTCTAACTTTAATTACGGATCTCTCATGACCTACCTAATGGTCCAAAGTATCCTAATCTATCTCTCTCTAAAATAGCAAGGCACCACATGAATTTGTAACGTATTTGGGTACTCAAACCTGTTTGTTTGCATGAAAAAGTGCAAACCCAAGAACAATGAAAAGCTCAAAAACAAAAAAACTAACGCTACTACAGCACAGAGGTGACTGTGGTACATAGATGTCGATAGAATGTATGTGTGTATTGATCACAAACATCCATAACCCGTGATACCTTGCAAAATATTATAAATTGTCCATATTTTTATTAATAGTATGTAGATAGCAGATATGTGAATGGAACCCAGCCGGTGGAGTACTATAATGTGTGTAGCAGTGGCATTACCTTTTTAAAATAGATGTTTCAATGATGAATTAATATACTATTGATATCATTGATGTTGGTATGATTCTGACATTAAAGTGGTCATATGGATGAGGATTGAATATTTATTTTGGATTTTTTAATTTATAAAACAATTTTATCATGACTTCCTATTTGTAAAATCAATGGGGAAACAACATTTGTCAAGTCCGTATTCGTTAGTCAATAAATTGCAAAAGATTAATAAATGTGTAAAATGTTTGTTACTGTACGTACAATAACAAACATTTTACAACATTTTTTAAGCTTATTGAGTTACAAACATAGACTTAATGTTGTTTCACATTGGTGTTTCAAGTAGGAAGTCATGATAAAATGTTTTTATAACCTAAAAATCCTAAATGAATACCAAATCCGAGCTCATTCATATGGCCACTTTAAATCTGATTTTTGGAAATGGATACCAAGTCTTGATTGACACAAATTACAGCGTCGTCGTCCCCCCCCCCCCCCCCCCCCGGATATCTTATTCAAAGTAAAAGTCAATACCATATACCATATACCATACACGTTCCATGGTGTTACACATAACAGTGTACAGACTGAACATAAGCAATGAAGCATAACAATTAAGACTATGTTTTGCCCATTGTTAAGACTCCTTCATAATGTCAATTCCTTCCTTGTGGACCACTAACTATTTTTGGATTTTGGGACAATATAGATCAAGAAAATAGTTTGCAAAAGTATGTATGGACATATTTGTAGATGAGCTAGTGGATTTCAACTATAGGTCTTGAAACCTGGAGAAAGCATTACCCTTGTATCGCCAAAACAATTGTTGTAACCTTTTGATATAAATTAAATAATTGTTATATATACTGACAATTATACCATGCACAAGCCAAGTTGAACCAAAAAATATGGAATATATATCCTGGTAGTTCTATGTCATGACAACATGTGTCTATGTCATGACAATGTGTGTCTACATCATTGGTTCTGCTGTGTTCCAAATGAGTCAAAACATTCAAAATTGCTACTACTTTTTCTTTGCTATTACTGGCGCTGGTATAATTATGTTATTCTCCAATATTTTTCTCAATTCAGCTGGAAAATACTCGGGACCTAAGGGTTTTGTCACTACTCGTCTAGTGACTTGTAGTGACAAGACCCTTTATAGTTCACTCATATTTTCCTTGACTGAACGGAGAAAAATATTGGGGAGTAACATCTAATTATTCTTGTCGTATTTTACAGGTCTACTCAGCAGGTCAAAAATGGCAACATCAGGTCAAAGGTCATCAGTTCATTGGAATGCTGTAGCATTCAGTGCGTCAACTCTGGCATCAGCCATGATGAATTCTGTCTTCCAGTTTTATTATGTCAAGTTATTCCTAAACCATTACCACATCAGTCAACCCATGTTTCACTGGGCTCAGATTATATATTCAGTATGGAATGCAGTCAATGATCCATTGTGTGGATACTTCCAGGATAATTCTAAACTTGACATATTCCGTGTAAGACGTCTGTCCATTCTCTACGGAGCGCCACTCTTCGCACTCAGCTTTCTGCTACCTTGGTTTCCATGGCAACAAAGCAGTACTGGCGGCTGGTTGGTTGGACTCCATCTCCTTGTTAGTTTATGTTGTTATGATGCACTTTTTACATTTGTGTTACTCGCACACTGTGCGATTTTCACAGAAATGTCAAAGCAACATAGTGTTCGCTTACGTCTCATACGATACAGCAGAGTGGCATCCATGATTGGGTCAACTGCAGTTCTTTTCTCAGAAGTCATATCGGACAGTCTTCAAAATATGAACACTTTTCGCACATATTGTGTTGTAATTGCAATTCTTAGCTGGTGGTTTTTGAGGTATACAGGGAAGAATGTGACAACACACTATGATATCGCTTCAAACACTGACAGTAAAGAACTAGATGAAAATAAGGCGACAAATGATTCAAGCATATGGAAGTTATCATGGCAGATAATAAAACAAAAGAACTTCCTTTTATTTGTGATGATGAATTTCTGTCAAGTTTTTCACGTTACCTACCGTATTAACTTTCTTGCCATATTTGGTGATGCTCTTATACCACAAGAGGATGTGTTACCTGTTGTACGAAAGTTTGTGTATGGTTCTGCTTTCCTTTTACCTCAGGTAAGATTATATTTTTTAACAAAAATGAACATGTACGGCAACTTATTCACACTCTCATAAAGGTTTTCAGTCCCCAGAAGGAGTACTATTACCATGGACTCCATCCATCCGTGCATGCTTCCATCCGTTTGTCTGTAATACAATATTTCTTTGATATGCAATGCTATATCCAATTTCTTTCAAACTTGGCACAAAGGTGACAATTCATATGGGACATGTGAGTGGCATTTTGTTTTTACCACATAATTATGCAAATTTGACCAAATGGCAGCCATATTTGTGGTAGAGCATAACTCAAAAACTGTAATACGCTAAGACTCCATTCAAGTGGCTACCCTATATTATCAGATGTAAGCTTTCTTTTGGACCTTGACCTTGACTAATCATAACATCAAGCCATTTCATGCATATCACAGAGATTTTGTAGTTTTTATTAGTTGCCACCAAATTCTTTTTAAATCATGCCACCATTGTCATATAGCAGTAGAGTATTTGAGGGTGGAGGGGGAGGGAGAGGGGAAGTGTCTTCTATGAAGACTTGTGTTAATGTCAGTTGAAGTGGGTCAAATGTACCCAAGTTCCCTATGTGTTTTTATGGGTGTTACCCGCCAGAAATGTGGTGAAAAGGTATGCAAATCTGTTTAAATTTTACCTGATTTGTCGTCCCGTTCCCCCCCCCCCCCCTCCTTACAGGAGTCTAAGCCTTGGTAAAATCACTTGCTATGAAAACTTTAAAACATAATAAAATGACATGTTTCTTTTCTTGTAGATGTTGACACTTCTGGGTAGCAACCTAGTTGGCAAACTAGGTTCCTATAGAGTCATACTTGCATCATTTTATATCAAAGTTGGTACATCTGTCTTTATGTTTTGTATTGGAAGATCTCATACATGGTTCCTGACTACCTTCTTACTTGTTGATGTGTAAGTACAATAAACACATTTTGGAATTTATATTTATCCTACCACTTAGGAAGCCTTTCATTTTGATAAAAATTTCTTCATACCTAATCCCTGTGTGTGCATCAGCAGTTTTTGGTAACTATGGTGACAGTCTACTGTAATTCAGCTATACTTATAGTGGCTTGAAATCAGCTATCTTTGGTATCCATGGTAACAGTGTACTGCCACTCATTTATTTACAGTGACTTGACATCAACCATCTTTGGTATCCATGGCAACAATGTAAATGTACTGTAAATTATTTATTTACAGTAGCTTGACATCAGCCATCTTTGGTATCCATGGTAATAATGCAGTGTAATTTGTTTATTTATAGTGCCTTATCGTCAGCCATTTTTAGTCTCTTTAACATGCCTTTAGCTGATATCATTGATGAAGATGTTGTGAAACACAAGAGAAAGTAAGTATAACTACCTGGTAACTTTAATCATTTCTCATTGTGATAACTATTAAAATGATATTTTCCAATCAAATTTTTTACTCACAAGTGGATCCCAACTTTTTTCTTGACATCTCACAGTTCAATGTGGTTTGGAAACAATGCAGTTACCACTATTAATACCCAATTTTCCCTGCTTTCCGCAATCATTTTATATAACATCCATATCAAGTGTGAAGTAACACAGGTTTAATTACAAGGTCCATCTAAACACCCACCACCACTCTCGTCAGAACATTACAGTTATAGTCCCTGGTGGACCAATTTTGGAAGTGAAGACTACAAGGTACAAGGTATAAGACTAGCATGTGGCCTTTCCAACTGCAGTCAATTTGTTTCTACAATGTTGTCAGTTTACAAACAGCAAACAAACCATTGAAAACTAACTGTAGCCCATACATGAAGTTTTTTTGATCAGCTCTATCTGATGCTTCAGTCTCATTCACTGATTTCATTGAGGAAAACAGTTTAACCCCCAAATTGACTGTTATTTCATTTCAGATCACCATTATCATCTATGGTATTTGGTACCAATGCACTGTTTACCAAACCAGCTCAGTCTATAGCACCCATTATGGTTGTTAGTATTTTGAATACCTATGACTACCAATCACTGGTGTCAGATGGACATGTCAACCAAGGCAGTCAAGAACTCTTTGATGTCATGTTTACATTAGTCTGTGTGGTTCCCATGGTGATGGGAGCATTACAAATCCTAATATGGTCACGATACCAACTCAAGAATTGTCATTTGCAGACATCACAGACAGGGGAAAAAGTTTAGCAGCAAGGATATTTTACAAATTCATCATTTTCAAGGGAAATATTAGTTAATGTTTTACTTCGCAGATATATATGTATGGGTTTTAATCAACACATAGTTTAAATTAAAATTACTGAATTGTATTTCTTGATAATAGTATAGAGATATTAAAATATATTATTGACCACCTGTACAAAGTGAAGAAGTTCTTTAACTACAATGTATATAACAAGTAACATGTTTATGAAATACTTTTTTTTCCTTTTTTGTTATAAAATGCTAAAGTGAACAATAGGTCATAAGAAATGACCAGGTCATGTACAGATATAGGCAGCAAAGCACTGTATAAGTAAATCTCATGAGCCAAAGCAGTGGTTCACAGCAGCAGCTTAAGAGTATGTTAGAGTATCTTCTGTTACTTCAGGGTGCTAGTAATGGCAAAAAGACAAAGAAGAGCTCGTAACGACAAACTACACAGGGGCTAGTAATGGCAAAAACCAAAGAAGAGCTCGTAACGGCAAACTACACGGGGGCTAGTAATGGCAAAAACCAAAGAAGAGCTCGTAATGGCAAACTACACGGGGGCTAGTGATATGGCAAAAAACCAAAGAAGGGCTTGTAATAGCAAACTACATGGGGCTAGTAATATGGCAAAAACCAAAGAAGAGCTTGCAACGGCAAACTACACGGGGGCTAGTAATAATGCAAAAACCAAAGAAGGGCTGGTAATGGCAAACTACATGTGGGCTAGTGATATGGCAAAAACCAAAAAAGGGCTGGTAATGGCAAACTACACGGGGGCTAGTAATATGGCAAAAACCAAAGAGGGGCTGGTAATGGCAAACTACATGGGGGCTAGTAATATGGCAAGAACCAAAGAAGGGCTAGTAATGGCAAACTACATGGGGGCTAGTAATATGGCAAAAACCAAAGAACGGCTAGTAATGGCAACAACCAAAGAAGGGCTAGTAACAGTGTGGCTTCATTAAAATCCAACAATCTAACAAAAAAACGTATCTGAGGCATGAGCATATTATTATTTTCTCAATGTAATCATTTGTTTCAACTTAGATGTGTTATAACCTTGAAAACATCAAAACATTGCGCTGTTCACAGTCACTTTCATTAGTGAACTAATATTCAATTTAAGAATGATTACAATACGAAATAATGGCACTGTATGTAGTATTTACGAATATTCAAAAAATACCATCACTGGTGTTTGGTGTTTGTCACTAGTGTTTCTCATGCAAACACCAGTGACTATATTTTTTTGAATCTTCACATATACTAATAATGCTATTATTTTGTATCAGAATATTAGTTCACAAGCAAACCTGTGCTGTGTGTATACATGGCAGCTTCATACCTTGAATGAAAAAAGAAATAAAGAAGGGAATAAATCAAATATCTGTATAAGGTTAAGTGCATTTTTATAAGTTACAGTTACCCACCCAATAAATTTGGGAACATTTAAACATGTTTAGCAAGTGGTTCACTGCCGCCAGTGGTGTAGAATGGCTTGGCTTATCTTTTGTTTTTACAGTGTCTGCCAATGAGGGCACTGCTCTTTAGGGTGAGGTTTTGTTTTTTTTTGTTTCTCATCTCCAATGGAATAGTCAGGTGGGTCGGGCGGGCGAAATAAAAAAAAGGGGGGGGGCAAGAAAAAAAATGTATTTTTTCAGTTCTATTCTCTATCCTTTCTGTCCTGTTAGTCTCTATACAACTTCATTTCTCTTCTCTTTATTGAATTCCTTGTTACAAGTCTCTTTCCTTCATTTTAGCAAGGTTGACAAGTCTGTAGAACAACTTTGTAAGAAGATGATTAAATACTTATCATCCTGATGGGTGTACCTCTGTAGCCATGAACTATTGTGTGATTTTATCAGGAGTACTAATACATTCGTCCTATTAATCAAAGTGGCATTGCCATCGCTAACAATGTTTTCAAGTTATCCAATTTGAACTTTAGTATGTAACTTTTTGAAACACTTACGTGATTGTCATCAGTGTGCTAGATGAATTTTCATTTATATAAACCATTACTCCTATGAAACATTTTTCTTCAGTGTGAACTTGTCAAAATAATCCACCAGATAACATGTAAACATTTCTAGAACTCAGAACCCCTTTGGGATTTACTGTTTAAAAGTAATTAAAAGTAATAATGTAAACATCGGAATGTCTTCAAAGGTCATGCATGTCATGGGTCATGAAACGCTATGGAGTCGGTCATTTCCCTGATAATACAACTGATTTCAAGCTAAAAACTGGTCAAGAAATTAGGAATGCAGTATGACTTTTACCAATTTTAAGCATAATTTTGAAAATGATGGAAATATTCAGAGCTATTATTAAATTGCAGCAAAATGTACCGCGTGACAGTATTAATTTTGAGCCCTGTCCCTCATCAAATCTCAATGACTTCTGCCATGATGAAAGACACATGCTGCTCTGACGTAACAAAGGGGTTGGGTGGGTGGGTGGGTGAGAGGGGGGGGGGGTTAGACGGTGGTGTTCTGCCAAGGTTTCCAACAAGTGGGGACACAGGCCCCTTGGTGTCATTTGACAGGGAGTGGGGTCAATTATTATTGTCTATGAAATATTCATATTAATTATCTCAGACCACTATAGAGATACTGTGGTCTGAGATATTCCATTACGTATAGACCATTACCTAACTACATAAAAAAATTCCATTCATAATAACAGTTCCCAGTAAGCTATTTTTTGAAAATTGTGTACTACACATTACACCTTAGAAAAAGAAGGCAATTAAGATTATGTAATTTTAAGTTATATATATATATATATATATATATATATATATATATATATATATATATATATATATATATATATATATATATATATATATATATATATATATATATATATATATGAATGATATATTGTTTAGAAAGATTGAACAGCCAGGTAGTCACAATTTTTAATCTGAATATCAATGAATAGCAGTGCTAAAAATTTATAATTCCCTTTTTTCAGACAAGGACAATGAACAACTTCAAAATAAGTCACAGTGAACATATGATTGAATAAAAACTTTGAGAAATCCTAAACTTGTAACCACTTGTTTCATTTTTAAAATTGTTAGTACACTGCTGTGTTTATCATTCCCTCTTCAAATTCATGACATTTCTAAGAAAAAAAATCCCTGACTTTAAAAAGTACCAAATGTGAACGAAAAACTTACAAATAATAGTCAAACAAACTTTAAAATAATTTATTTTTTATTAATTAACCGTTACTGGCTGTGTATCATGATTTGGTCCTGCTATATCAAATGACAGCATTAGTTACGTACCGTAAACTTGCTGACATTAGGTGTCCTTGAAACTCAGAACTTGAATCTTTAACTAAAACTATCAACAAAGTCAAAGTTGGGATGCTCTGTAAATATTACATCAATTTTTTTCTGATTTGCACAACAAGTTCGTTCTTCATGTCTGACCGGGCGCACATGCATCGGCCGTCTATAGTAGCCATGCCAGTGATTACGCATTGATTCAGTGCCCAACATTCACATGTGTCACTAGCACTGTCAACATCATGCATAATGCAACACGATCCCCTTTTTCGGAATCGAAATACATATGTACTCATTTAATTTAACCCATCAACAAATGAAAATCACAACCTGTCCCATAAATTTGGTTCACGAAGGCTTCTGAGCTGTGGCATGGGAGATAGATGTTCCGGTAGCAAGTTCAGTGTTTCGCACACGTCAGTGATTAGGTCAGAGGTCACGACAGTGACAGTAGGCAAAACATGTGACGAGAGACGTCCATTTCGACGTCTCATCTAATCCCTCTAATTTTTTAATTTGTAGATTAATTTTATCAAAGTTGATCTTTTTGTGGCATTTTTTATGTTAACAATAGAACTGCGCGTTGTCACTGTATCTTATATGATGTCAACAAAACTTTCCCTTACGCAGTCAGTATACACTATGTTGACGCAGGCAGACACAGACAGCAGACATTGGAAGCAGGCAGATATGACCTTTGACCTTCATCATCAAACCCTCTAGCTTACTGTTAAATTACTGTATAACAAGAAACAAGGACTTTACCAACGTTTATCAGTTTCACATACTTTCAAGAGCGGTAATTTATAGATGTAACATAATATAGGACATAACTGAAAACCCAAAGTAAGTTTTTAACAAAATATTCCTATGCATTGTCATATTTACATACAACTATTTCTCCCCATGCTAAAAAGAGTGTGCACATTATTCACCTACCACATGCTTCATAACACAACACTATGTAAGCTGTATAGTAAATTTGGTTGTACCTCAATTTTGTCTTTATACCCAGCAAAGAGTCCACTATAATAAAGGTAATGTTACTAATTCATGGATTTCACTAGTTCTCCTTGCAAACCATTGAGTGTTCACACTATTCACCTAGTAGACAATAATATATACAGTACACTATGATATGATGTACTCCACTTTAGAAAAAGTACATAATATGTGGTGCATTTTGGGAAATTTCATTATTTCATACACAAATAAAATGTTTTTGTTTCATACAAACCATTCAGTGTGCACACTATTCACCTATTTGGCTAGTACAAATCGGCTATAAAAAAAGGGTATTTCATACACAAATCAAATTCTTCTTTTCTTGCAAACCATTGAGTGTGCACACTAATCATGTACAAGACCCAGTAAAGTACTATATCAGCTATCATATGATATATGTGACTTAATATTAAATGTGTGTTTTATACCCAGCAGACACACCTTTATTTAGTATATTATAGCAACATTTACAAATTTCAATGAAACTTCCCATGAGTTTCCCTTGCAAACAATTTCGTGTGCACACTATTCATATAGTAAGCTTAATAAAGATATATATAAGTTATAACATGATATATTTCACTTTTCATAAATTTCGTCTTTCATACACATATATTGATGTGGTGCATTATGGGAAAATTCATTATTTCATACACAAATGAAATTCAATTTTCTAGCAAACCGTTGAGTGTGCACACTATTCACGTATTAGGTCTAGTACAATACTATATCAGGTATCATATGATATATGTGACTTTAAATAAATTTCGTCTTTTATATCCAGCAGACACGCCTTCATTCATGAAATTATAGCAATAATTACTAATTAGTTGAAACTTCATGTGCGTTTTGCTTGCAAACAATTGAGTGTGCACACTATTTGTATAGTAGACTTAATAAAGCTATATATAAGCTATAACATGATATATTTCACTTTTGATAAATTTCGTCTTTCATACCCAGCAGACACAGAAAGATGTGGTGCATTCTGGGAAATTTCACTATTTCATACACAAATCAAACCCACTTTTCTAGCAAACCATTGAGTGTGCACACTATTCACATATTAGGTCTAGTACAATATTATATCAGCTATCATATGATATATGTGACTTTAAATAAATTTCGTCTTTTATACCCAGCAGACACGCCTTCATTCAGGAAATTATAGTAATATTTACTAATTTGGCGAAACTTCATGTGCGTTTTGCTTGCAAACAATTGAGTGTGCACACTATTCATATAGTAGACTTAATAAAGCTATATATAAGCTATAACATGATATATTTCACTTTTGATAAATTTCGTCTTTCATACCCAACAGACACAGAAAGATGTGGTGCATTCTGGGAAATTTCACTATTTCATACACAAATCAAACACACTTTTCTAGCAAACCATTGAGTGTGCACACTATTCACGTATTAGGTCTAGTACAATACTATATCAACTATCATATGATATATGTGACTTTAAATAAATTTCGTCTTTTATACCCAGCAGACACACCTTCATTCAGGAAATTATAGTAATATTTACTAATTTGGTGAAACTTCATGTGCGTTTTGCTTGCAAACAATTGAGTGTGCACACTATTCGTATAGTAGACTTAATAAAGCTATATATAAGCTATAACATGATATATTTCACTTTTGATAAATTTCGTCTTTCATACCCAACAGACACAGAAAGATGTGGTGCATTCTGGGAAATTTCACTATTTCATACACAAATCAAACCCACTTTTCTAGCAAACCATTGAGTGTGCACACTATTCACGTATTAGGCCTAGTACAATACTATATCAACTATCATATGATATATGTGACTTTAAATAAATTTCGTCTTTTATACCCAGCAGACACACCTTCATTCAGGAAATTATAGTAATATTTACTAATTTGGTGAAACTTCATGTGCGTTTTGCTTGCAAACAATTGAGTGTGCACACTATTCGTATAGTAGACTTAATAAAGCTATATATAAGCTATAACATGATATATTTCACTTTTGATAAATTTCGTCTTTCATACCCAGCAGACACAGATGTATTTGGTGCATTCTGGGAAATTTCACTATTTCATACACAAATCAAACCCACTTTTCTAGCAAACCATTGAGTGTGCACACTATTCACGTATTAGGCCTAGTACAATATTATATCAGCTATCATATGATATATGTGACTTTAAATAAATTTCGTCTTTTATACCCAGCAGACACGCCTTCATTCAGGAAATTATAGTAATATTTACTAATTTGTTGAAACTTCATGTGCATTTTGCTTGCAAACAATTGAGTGTGCACACTATTCGTATAGTAGACTTAATAAAGCTATATATAAGCTATAACATGATATATTTCACTTTTGATAAATTTCGTCTTTCATACCCAGCAGCTAGACACAGAAAGATGTGGTGCATTCTGGGAAATGTCACTATTTCATACACAAATCAAACGCACTTTTCTAGCAAACCACTGAGTGTGCACACTATTCACGTATTAGGCCTAGTACAATACTATATCAGCTATCATATGATATATGTGACTTTAAATAAATTTGTCTTTTATACCCAGCAGACACGCCTTTATTTAGGAAATTATAGTAATATTTACTAATTTGTTGAAAGTTCATGTGCGTTTTCTTGCAAACAATTGAGTGTGCACACTATTCGTATGGTAGGTTTAATAAAGCTATATAGTAGCTATAACATGATATATTTCACTTTTCATAAATTTCGTCTTTCATACCCAGCAGACACAGATGTATTTGGTGCATTCTGGGAAATTTCACTATTTCATACACAAATCAAACCCACTTTTCTAGCAAACCATTGAGTGTGCACACTATTCACGTATTAGGCCTAGTACAATATTATATCAGCTATCATATGATATGTGTGACTTTAAATAAATTTTGTCTTTTATACCCAGCAGACACGCCTTTATTTAGAAAATTATAGCAATATTTACTAATTTGTTGAAAGTTCATGTGCGTTTTCTTGCAAACAATTGAGTGTGCACACTATTCGTATAGTAGGCTTAATAAAGCTAAATATAAGCTATAACATGATATATTTCACTTTTGATAAATTTCGTCTTTCATACCCAGCAGACACAGAAAGATGTGGTGCATTCTGGGAAATTTCACTATTTCATACACAAATCAAACCCACTTTTCTAGCAAACCATTGAGTGTGCACACTATTCACCTATAAGGCATAGTACAATATTATATCAGCTATTATATGATATATGTGACTTTAAATAAATTTTGTCTTTTATACCCAGCAGACACACTTTTATTTAGGAAATTTTAGGAATATTTACAAATTTTGATGAAACTACACGTGTGTTTTCTTGCAAACAATTGAGTGTGCACACTATTCACCTATTAGGCCTACTACAATATCATATCAGCTATTATATGATATATGTGACTTTATATAAATTTCGTCGTTGATACCCAGCAGACACAGAAACATGTGGTGCATTCTGGGAAATTTCATTATTTCATATACAAATCAAATTCACTTTTCTAGTAAATCATTGAGTGTGCACACTATTCACCTATTAGGCCTAGTACACTACTATATGAGCTATCAAATGATATATGTGACTTTATATAAATTTCGTCTTTCATACCCAGCAGACACACTTTTATTTAGGAAATTATAGGAATATTACAAATTTTGATGAAACTACACGAGTGTTTTCTTGCAAACAATTGAGTGTGCACACTATTCACCTATTAGGCCTAGTACAATATCATATCAGCTATTATATAATATATGTGACTTTATATAAATTTCGTCTTTCATACCCAGCAGACACACTTTTATTTATACAGTTATAGGAATATTTACAAATTTTTATGAAACTGCACATGCGTTTTCATGCAAACAATTGAGTGTGCACATTATTCATATAGTAGGCTTAATACAGTTATATATAAACTATCACATGATATATGTCACTTTTAATAAATTTCGTCTTTCATACCCAGCAGACACAGACATATGTGATGCATTATGGGAAATTTCACTATTTCATACACAAATCAAACCCACTTTTCTAGCAAACCACTGAGTGTGCACACTATTCACGTATTAGGCCTAGTACAATACTATATCAGCTATCATATGATATATGTGACTTTAAATAAATTTTGTCTTTTATACCCAGCAGACACGCCTTTATTTAGAAAATTATAGCAATATTTACTAATTTGTTGAAAGTTCATGTGCGTTTTCTTGCAAACAATTGAGTGTGCAAAATATTCACCTAGTAGGCCTAGTACAATATTATATCAGCTATAATATGAATTGTTTGATAAATTTCGCCTTGTATGCCCAGCAGATAAGTAATTATATATTAACTTTTTATTTATTCATGGAAACTTCACATGCTTTTACTTGCAAACAATTGAGTGTCCACAATATTAGGCTTTAATACAGATGTATGTCAGTTAAAATTTGATGTATTACAGTTTCCATAAATTTTGTCTTTTCTAACCAGCAGATAGAAATATGTGGTGCTGGGAAGTGTCACTTTTTCAAATCAAATGCTTTTTTTGCTTCCAAACCATTGTGTATGGACATAAAAAAAAACATTGAAGATAAGCAACACTTTATCTTAAACTGTAAAATGTTCACGGACGAAAGAAAATCAATATTAGCACACTTTAAAATATGGCCCCAAGGTTTGACAGACACAGAAAAATTCCTCAATATGATGAACAGTAAAAATGAGAATATAATTAAAGAAGTGGCTAAATACACATACACATGCTTCAAACTTAGAGAGCGGTACACTAGCTGTCCTATAATTGTATTAATAAAAGTGTGTCTGCTGGGTATGAAAGACGAAACTTATATAAAGTCACATATATCATTTGATAGCCCATATAGTAGTGTACTAGGCCTAATACGTGAATAGTGTGCACACTCAATGGTTTGCTAGAAAAGTGAATTTAATTTGTATATGAAAGAATGAAATTTCCCATAATGCATCACATCTTTCAGTGTCTGCTGGGTATCAACGACAAATTTTATATAAAGTCACATATATCATATAATAGCTGATATGATATTGTACTAGGCCTAATAGGTGAATAGTGTGCACACTCAATTGTTTGCAAGAAAACACTCGTGTAGTTTCATCAAAATTTGTAAATATTCCTATAATTTCCTAAATAAAAGTGTCTGCTGGGTATGAAAGACGAAATTTATATAAAGTCACATATATCATTTGATAGCTCATATTGTAGTGTACTAGGCCTAATACGTGAATAGTGTGCACACTCAATGATTTACTAGAAAAGTGAATTTCATTTGTGTATGAAATATTGAAATTTCCCAGAATGCATCACATCTTTCTGTGTCTGCTGGGTATGAAAGACGAAATTTATCAAAAGTGAAATATATCATGTTATAGCTTATATATAACTTTATTAAGCCTACTATATGAATAATGTGCACACTCAATTGTTTACAAGAAAACGCATGTGCAGTTTCATCAAAATTTGTAAATATTCCTATAATTGTATAAATAAAATTGTGTCTGCTGGGTATGAAAGACGAAATTTATATAAAGTCACATATATCATTTGATAGCCTATATAGTATTGTACTAGGCCTAATATGTGAATAGTGTGCACACTCAATGGTTTGCTAGAAAAGTGAATTTGATTTGTGTATGAAATAATGAAATTTCCCAGAATGCACCACATGTTTCTGTGTCTGCTGGGTATCAACGACGAAATTTATATAAAGTCACATATATCATATAATAGCTCATATAGTAGTGTACTAGGCCTAATATGTGAATAGTGTGCACACTCAATGATTTACTAGAAAAGTGAATTTCATTTGTGTATGAAATAGTGAAATTTCCCAGAATGCATCACATCTTTCTGTGTCTGCTGGGTATGAACGATGAAATTTATCAAAAGTGAAATATATCATGTTATAGCTTATATATAACTATATTAAGCCTACTATATGAATAATGTGCACACTCAATTGTTTACAAGAAAACGCATGTGCAGTTCATCAAAATTTATAAATATTCCTATAATTGTATTAATAAAAGTGTGTCTGCTGGGTATGAAAGACGAAACTTATATAAAGTCACATATATCATTTGATAGCTCATATAGTAGTGTACTAGGCCTAATACGTGAATAGTGTGCACACTCAATGGTCTGCTAGAAAAGTGAATTTAATTTGTGTATGAAAGAATGAAATTTCCCATAATGCATCACATCTTTCAGTGTCTGCTGGGTATCAACGACAAATTTTATATAAAGTCACATGTATCATATAATAGCTGATATGATATTGTACTAGGCCTAATAGGTGAATAGTGTGCACACTCAATTGTTTGCAAGAAAACACTCGTGTAGTTTCATCAAAATTTGTAAATATTCCTATAATTTCCTAAATAAAAGTGTGTCTGCTGGGTATGAAAGACGAAATTTATATAAAGTCACACATATCATTTAATAGCTGATATAGTAGTGTACTAGGCCTAATACGTGAATAGTGTGCACACTCAATTGTTTACAAGAAAACGCATGTGCAGTTTCATCAAAATTTGTAAATATTCCTATAATTTCCTAAATAAAAGTGTGTCTGCTGGGTATGAAAGACGAAATTTATATAAAGTCACATATATCATTTGATAGCCCATATAGTAGTGTACTAGGCCTAATATGTGAATAGTGTGCACACTCAATGGTTTGCTAGAAAAGTGAATTTAATTTGTGTATGAAAGAATGAAATTTCCCATAATGCACCACATCTTTCTGTGTCTGCTGGGTATGAACGATGAAATTTATCAAAAGTGAAATATATCATGTTATAGCTTATATATAACTGTATTAAGGCTACTATATGAATAATGTGCACACTCAATTGTTTCCAAGAAAACGCACGTGTAGTTTCATCAAAATTTGTAAATATTGCTATAATTTCCTGAATGAAGGTGTGTCTGCTGGGTATGAAAGACAAAATTTATTTAAAGTCACGTGTATCATATAATAGCTGATATAATATTGTATTGTCCCTAATACGTGTATAGTGTGCACACTCAATGGTTTGCTAGAAAAGTGTATTTGATTTGTGAATGAAATAATGAGATGTCCCATAATGCACCACATCTTTCTGTGTCTGTTGGGTATGAAAGACGAAATTTATCAAAAGTGAAATACATCATAATATAGCTTATATATAGCTGTATTAAGTCTACTACATCAATAGTGTGCACACTCAATTGTTTGCAAGTGAAAAACATCATATGATAGCTGATATTGTACTGTACTTGGCCTAATAGGGGTATAGTGTGCACACTCAACGGTTTCATTATTGTTTGAAATAGTGAAATTTCCCATAATGCACCATATATTTATGTGTCTGCTCGGTAGAAAAGTCGAAGTTTATTCAAAGTCACATCTATAATACGATAGCTGATATATTATTGTACTCGGCCTAATTCTTGTATTGTTTGCACACTGAATGGTGTGGAAGAAAATAAACCTTTGAATGTGTGTATGAAATACCTATTTTTTTTATAGCATACATATAGGCCTAATTGGTGATTTAATAATGTGCACACTGAATGGTTTGAAATGAAAAAAACATTTGATTTGTGTATGAAATAATGGAATATCCCATAATACACCACATGTTTCTGTGTAGAAATTTTTTTATCATTTATACATTGCTGTGTATACTATGTGAATAGTGTGAACACTGGTTTGCAAGGAAAAGTTCTGAAATCCATGACTTAGTAACATTCCCATTATTATAGTTAACTCTTTGAAGGGTATAAAAGACAAAATTTAGGTACAACCAACTTTAATAATACAGATTTCACAGAGCTCTATTTTGAAGCATGGTGAAAACACAGTACTCTTGCATGGGGAGAAACTAATTGTTTGATTAATACTTTAACATGTAAATATCACATTGCATAAGAATAATTTTTTTTTTAAAGTTACTTCGGGTTTTCATTTATGTCTTATATTATGTTACTTCTATGATTCATCACCTCTGAAAGTCTGTGAAACTGATAAAGAAAGGTAAAGTCCTTGTTTCTTGATATACAGTAATTTGACAGTAAGCTAGAGGGTTCGATGTTCAAGGTCAAAGGTCATTTCTGCCTGCTTCCATTGTTTGCTGCCTGTGTCTGCCTGCTTCAACTTAGTTCAGTATACTTCTTGTGGGATTCACGTCGAGTCAGAGCCGTGGACTTAGATAATTTTGATGTCTGCCGTAAAATGAATGCGCCAAAGCGACGCAAGGTGGGAAAATTATTGCTTCATTTGTAATTTTAGGGGGCCAATGTCGCAAGGTCGTGGCCTCGGCAGAACTGGCCTAAGACGCCATGGGGAACCTTACAATTTGCTGTGCTCAGGGGTCGGTCGGAAATAAAAAAACTTTTTTTTTTCTGATGTCGGAGCTTCAAATTAGGGTCGGTCGGGAGATGAGAAACAGAAAAATAAAAAGGGCCGCCCTTATCTCAGTGACCCAGGATCATTTACATCGAAGGCTGTTATTGGTCAGTTGACAGCTCCTCTCCTGACCCGAACAGACGCTGACCGATGTAATGTGCCGAGCCACTTCTGGACCATTCAGTTCTTTCAAAGTTAAGCTGCACAATTGAATTCAATCTTTAACAGCAATGTAGCTCTGGAAACATTCACTTCGAGGCGTATATGTCACATACATGCCAAACACGCATGCTGTACTTTGTACGTTGTGCATTACATGTCGCCATGTTTCTCACTTGTCTGTGATGTACGGAAATCGCAGTCATCAATACTTTATAAGCGACGGACGCACCAAGTTATAAAATATATATTGTTTGATACATTTTTCTGACATTTATATCACTACTTCCCTAATGCAAGAAATAATGTCAGAATCAAGTCTGGATTGTAATACTCCGGCAGCAAGCAGGACTATAGCAGTGTGCAACAAATAATATTGGTCCGTCACCCCAAAACCAAATTTTCAACCAACACGGCAACAGTTTTGCAGCATTTGTCGTAAGTTCTCGGTCCTTATTACGATAGTACGAATTGGAATTTGTATTTAAGCGTGGAGGTATAAGAGGAGATTTAATGAACACCATTTATTCAAATATATATCCAAAATTTACCAACACTGATCCATCACTCATTTGTGGTACTTGCTTTACAAGTACCAATCTCAATCAATTGTTGACATAGACAATGAACGCGAAATTCGAATATTAATCTTGTGATTCAAACTTTAAATTTGATGAATCTTGGAGAAATTATGCTGATAGTATAATTACTCCAAGGATGAATCAAACAGTGAGGACCTGGGAAAGGACTACATTGTTCTGTGAGATTGTAAATAATCAATCATAATATTTTGTGCAGTATCTCCAATTTCTGTGTATAAATACATCCAGTGTATCGAAACATGTAACTGGAACATTATTAACACATAGTGTGACAGAGTGTGTTTTTATTAGTGAAACAGAATCAAGAGTTCTTTTGAAATGTACCTAGTATTTGCCACAGGATTTGTGCTAAAAAATCTGTCAAATTTTCCTACAGTTTTAACTGTAATCAGGTATGTGTCACTTAGTATGAATAGCTGATAACAGCTGCTAAAATCTACATTGATAGATTTTGACAAAATGTTCCTAGCAAGTATATTTATCACAAAAATTTATTACAGTCAGATAGCTTGGCACTACCATCATAAATTCAAACACCACTTTCTGTATTGTATTCAGGTAACTATAGTAATTCAAGGAAGGATGACAATGGATAAGCCAGGTCAGAGGTCATCAATCCATTGGAATGCTGTAGCATACAGTACAACAACTGTAGCAGCAACCATGATGAAATCTATCTTCCAGTTTTATTATGTCAAGTTATTCCTAAACCATTACCACATCAGTCAACCCATGTTTCACTGGGCTCAGATTATATATTCAGTATGGAATGCAGTCAATGATCCACTGTGTGGATATTTCCAGGATAATTCTAAACTTGAGGTATTCCGTGTAAGACGTCTGTCCATTCTGTATGGCGCACCACTCTTTGCACTCACCTTTCTACTACCTTGGTTTCCATGGCAACAAAGCAGTACTGGTGGCTGGTTGGTCGGACTCCATCTCCTTGTTAGTTTATGTTGTTATGATGCACTTTTTACGTTTGTTTTACTCGCACAATGTGCGATTTTTACTGAAATGTCGAAGGAGCATGACGTCCGTTTACTACTCATACGATACAGCAACATAGCATCCATTCTTGGCTCGTCTGCAGTTCTTTTCTCAGAGCTGATATCGAACAGTCTTCAAAATTTTCACACATTCCAGGTTTATTGCATCGTAATTGCGATTCTCAGCTGGTTTTTTTTGAGGTATACGGGTAAAAATGTGACTACACAGTACGACATCCCTTCAAGTACAGACGCTAAAGATGAACATAAAAACACAACAACTACAGAAAGCATATGGAAGTTATCATGGCAGATAATAAAACAAAAGAACTTCCTTATGTTTGTGATGATGAATTTCTGTCAAATTTTTCATGTTACAAATAGTATGAACTTTCTTGCCATATTTGGTGATGCACTCATACCAAGGGAAGACTTACGTGATGTTATACGACAGTGTGTATATGGTTCTACCTTCATCATACCACAGGTAAGTACTCACTTTTACAATGAAATTGTGTGTCAGCATGACTTATTGCAATGTGTATAATTTCATATTAGACTTACCAGTGAAAATTATGACCAAATATGAAATAAAGATAATTTTGATTTTGTCTACAAGTAAATTAATGTAACTATTGGTAACAGTGGTGAAAATAAAAAAGAAACAAATACACCTCCCAATTTCAGACCTACATCACAGTAACTACATGTAACGGTACATATAATTCTTCATTTGTAATTTTGCCCAACCTCTAGCTGTTATTATTTCTTGTCTTTCCTTTCTTGTAGGTGTTGACACTTCTGGGTAGCAATCTAGTTGGCAAACTAGGTTCCTATAAAGTCATACTTGCATCATTTTATATCAAAGTTGGTACATCTGTCTTTATGTTTTGTATTGGAAGATCTCATACATGGTTCCTGACTACCTTCTTACTTGTTGATGTGTAAGTATATCACTCCAAGTGTAGATGAGAAATGTAATTTAGATATGAAAAAAATATTTGACAGATGTATGTAAAAACTTGTGACGGAAAACAGGAAAATTAATTCCTCGGCAGAAATTTTGACAGCCGTTGAGAAAACATATAAGACAATGACAATCATTGTTGGATTTTGTTTTTGAATGTTTTGTTTTCAGGAGCCTATCATCAGCCATATTTGGTATTTTTAATATTCCTGTGTCTGATATTATTGATGAGGATGTCATAAAGCACAAAAGAAAGTAAGTACTTCACTGGCAGGTTTGGTATCAGATCGTGGTATTTATTTATTTATTTATTTATTTATTTATTTATTTTCTGCATCCCTTTTATATCGGGGGCTCACTAAAAACATTAGGAGCAGCATTTACATGTACATAGAAGTCAAATACATACAAAATATCATGTTAAAATAGCAACTAATAACTTCAAAGAAATAAGAGAGAGAAAAAATTACAAATCTCCATCAGGTTAAACATGTTTTCCTATGTTCCATTGCACTATTAGAAATCGCTGGATAAATTTGTCAATTTTTTGACTTAATAAAATGTTATAATTTTTTGTACTGTCTCCTATAAAGAGGCTTAACAGTTCTTTACCTTGTATAAAATCTTGATATAGGTTTGTCTCTGTATGGTTAAGTAAAAGATCTTTTGTATTCTTCATTAAGATGTGACGATAGGTAGAATGATATATAGTGGTATATGGATGATAATGGGCCTTTCATTAGCTTTGTGAGGAATAAAACAGCTTGGTTTTTCTACTTGAAACAATATAAACCAAATCTGTGTTTGTTGCTCAATAAATTGCAAAGTAAAAACTGTGTTTTAAAAGTTAACAGTAAGTAAAAGTAGTGATTTGTAATAAATTTGGTAAGCATGTAAGTAAACACTATGTCACATCCAGTCTTTTCAAATGTCTGTCACTTCCCCATATGTTTACACTTGAATAATTACCAAATCAAGGGTGACATTTCTTTTGAAAATGGAATCAAAGAAAGTAGCCAGTATATTTTGTATATGTTGTTTTGCATACGCTAGAACCAAAAGTTACCAATCGGCCTTGACATGTTAACATCCGAATTTTGATTATTTCTACATTTCAGATCACCATTATCATCTATGGTATTTGGTACCAATGCACTGTTTACCAAACCAGCTCAGTCTATAGCCCCCATTATGGTTGTTAGTATTTTGAATACCTATGACTACCAATCACTGGTGTCAGATGGACATGTCAACCAAGGCAGTCAAGAACTCCTTAATGTCATGTTTACATTAGTCTGTTTGGTTCCCATGGTGACGGGGGCATTACAGATCCTAATATGGTCACAATATCAAATCAGGAATAGCCACTTAACAGTGCCTAAATACTCGGAGACGTAGAACGTACAATATTGCTACTACCAAAATACCATGTAAACTATTGGTAAAGACAAATGAAACACAACGTGTAACAAAATACCAGTAATATGTTAAAGTAGCCTATAAACATCAGATAAAGAACACTGGTATAGATAACGAAACAAACATATCAGGCAATTTGACTATAAATGAAATTAAAAACATTTATATTGTACATTGAGTTTTAATAAATCTTATGGCCGGAGTGCTTTTTCAGTGTGAAAATGTGGAATTCGCTTCCATTTGAAATAAGAAATGCAAAAGACTGTGGACATTTCTAAACATAGTTTAAAGACACATCTTTTCAGACAACATGTCAAGTAATTTAATTTAACTGGTTGGTTTTATTGAAAGTGATTGATTTTAACTTGTCGGTTTTTACACAATATGAATTATTTTAATTTGTCGGTTTTCTACTTTTGCTGATTTTTTATTTTCATTTATTTTTTCCCCTCTGTGTGTGCTGTTATTTTCTTTTCCTCGTTTATTTACTTTTGCGATTTTTAATTTCAGTCAGTGCAATGTGCTGAGATACACGTGTAGCACATTTTTTGCAAGAAATAGATAAATAAAATAAATATTAAGAATAATAATAAGAATAATTGTTTACAAATTTGATATGAATAAGTATCATGGTTCAATTTGAATATGAAGTCACAGGTGATGTTGTATTATTTTTGCTTCTTGGGGTGAATGTTGTCACACTGTAACTTTAATTCCTGCAGCAAATGATGGGTATGGTACTCAGATATAGAGGTGTACTATTTGTGTATAGTTATTATTGCTATGTAGTGGTATTCATAATAAGTATATAATGAAATACATATTTATTTGGACTCTTGCTTATCCAAGTGTGAAATCATGTTACAGGGATATATAAGTAATATAGTTCAAAGTCACACTGTAAGTTTACTTCCTGCAGTAAATGATGTATATGGTACTCAGATATAGAAGTGTACTATTTATGTAGATTTATCTATGCCATGTACATTGCATGGGGAAATAAATAAATATGAAATACATATTTATTTTGGACTGTTGCTATCCAAGGCTGAAATACCTTTTACAGTGTTTTAAATTATATAGTTCAAAGTGATATAGTGCTTGGGGTCACACTAGTTTCACTATAAGAAATCAGATGAAACAGTTTTTGTACAAATGATGCATTCAGTGTGCAATATTATTGTCTGGGTTTTAGGGTATTAGTAAATGTCTTACCCCTAGGGCTGTTTTGCAGCAACTATTTGAGCAAGGCTGAGAGCTGAGGGAAATCATCGCTACATAACGACATGAGGGGGTAATATGACATCAACTAGTGCCTGAATAAGGCCAGGCAATAAATATTTTATAACACAATACATTCTCAGGCATCTAATCTTTCCAGAGTGAAAGCATATCACTGAGTGGACTCCTGTGCTACTGTAATAGTGCCCTAAGGAATATAGAAAATCACTATTGCTCACTGTATGCAAATTGAGGTCACTATCTTTCTGTAAATTATTTTTTTCTTCGGATCAATCTTGCTTCTGAAGCTCTGTCAATGGACCATCTGTGTGTTAAAACTATTTTAAAAGTTAATTTAGATGTTGGAGGCAGCCATATTTGAAAAGCAGTTTACGTGGATCTTATAAATGGAACTCTGTGTGTGATTGGTCAGTTTGTTACTGGATAATGACAGCTTGTAAAAGTTGTACACCTCAAAGGAAAGGATTCATGGGATGATTACAAGACATGTTGCCTAAGAATCTCTGGTCATTTCAAGATGGTCTAGCAGGAACACAAGCAATGACACTAATATGACATATTCCAGTTATACCAAAGATCCAGTCATTTCACAGGTAAGCATCACAAGACGGCACACCACATTTGGCAAAATAAGGGCTACAAGTTTGACCACTTAAAAGAGCATTAGATTAGTGGTTTGACATGTTTTGATTACCTGTAGTCACAAATAAAACCGTGCAATGGCAACAATGATGAAAATAAGTGGCAAACTGAATGACACTCTTCTTACTTACAGCGTGGTAAATTTAACCAAACCGTGAATGGGTTCGAACACCGACCACAATGGTAAGAGGTAAGTGGTTTAACCACTCGGCTACTGACAACCCCTGTGCTGCAGTCTATATGCTACAGTACTCAACTATTCCGGCCCTTACTTTGACCCAAAAAGAGCCTGTGAACAGCACTCCTAGTGGCCAAACCATGAAATCTTTTATCTTTCCTATAACTGGACTATGGCATATTACATGAAAACATGGCAAACAGACTGTAATGACATCATCGGTCCAGGTTTGGGGATTCGACGAACACATCCACAACAGATGATGTCAGTCTAGGCAAGAAAGTATAAGAAACCATTCTGACATCATTTTTAGGAGCAGCATAAAATGTAAATTTATTTACATCCATATAACTAAATACAGCTCTGTAGAAAAATAGAGACATGTAATGTACTCTCTATACCCTACACATGTACACAATTTACTACAAATGTATGTATTTTGGTGCACAAAGATTTGTAGCAGTAATTTTACACACTGGGACATAAATTTATTTTGGTGGACACACAGAAAATTTTATAAAATGCCTATCAACTATCATCACTAAGCAGCCAATTCTGCAAAGGAAATCCCACTTTTTCACAGCTTTGGTTTGAATGCTAATGACATCAAGACGTGGATGACCAAGAATAAGCTCAAACTCAACGACGACAAAACTGAAGTCTTACTCATTACATCGAAAATCAGTCGACCTCAAAGTCCAACTATTGATAACATTCATATTGGCGAAAGTACAATTCAACCAGCAGAAACAGCTCGTAATATTGGTGTAACTTTCGATTCTCATCACACGTTAAAAAAGCACATATCCACAACATGTCAATCAATCTACCATTATCTCAGGAAAATTGGCTATATCCGTCCCTACCTCTCCAAATCTACTTGTCAGAAACTCGTCCAGGCATTAATATCAAGCAAACTTGACAATGGTAATGCCCTACTCTATGGCTTACCCAACGATCATATCAAACCACTCCAACATGTTCAAAACGCTGCAGCAAAAATCATCGTGCGAGCCAGGAAATATGATCATGTAACACCACTCCTAAAGGAACTACACTGGCTACCAGTTCAGGACAGAATAAAGTTCAAACTTTTGCTCATGACATACAAGTCCCTCAATGGACTCGCCCCAAGATACTTATCAGACCTTCTTCACTGGAAAACAGCTACGAGAACACTGCGATCAACAAATAAACATCTCCTATATGTACCTAAGTACAAGCTGGAATCTTATGGAGGAAGATCGTTTTCTTCTGCTGCGCCTCGTCTGTGGAATGAACTACCAATTGAAATTCGCGAACAAGTTACAATTAGCACATTTAAAAAACACTTAAAGACTTACCTGTTTTCTAAAACATTTTGACTGTACAGCGCCTTTGAACTCTTGTCATAGTGGAATTGGCGCTATATAAATTGCATCGATTGATTGATTGAATGGTTTCAAGTAAAAGTCTAGTGTGTTTCCAATGGCAGAAATTCATGAAAAAAAATGCAGCAGTGACTAAATTTTATGTTGCCTTTACCTCTTGATTGCACAGCATTTTCTTGTGAATCAGTATTTTACTAGTGAAAGGGATTCAAAATTGCATTAATTTTGGTTTTGAAAAAATGTTATGGCTACTTGCACTAAAAGTAGATTTGGACCAAAATATATACATTCACACAGTGTACAGGTAAAAAGATCATGTCTATCGTAAAAAGTATAGATGGATTCATTAAGATGCATCACTTTGGGATTGCTTTCACATGGGAATTACATTAACTGAATCATAGACAATACCACAAAAATACTATATTATCTACAATCAATGTAGCTGGTTTACAGTGCTAGCATTACTTCATCACGCGTTGTCATCACTCTGTGATCCGCGTGATTAATTCTAAGTGTGCATATCCCCCTGGAGGATTTTTGCTCAATTGTGAGACAGTCTCCAGTATTCAAATAGATACAGAGATGTTCATCTTTCATACCTGTGTTGAGAATGTTTAGAACTGATATCAGTAAGCCACACCCGCAAAAGTCTTTATCAAACACTTCAGTGTTAAATTTACATAATTGCATGTAAATTATCACATGCACACTTCACATTCTTTAAGTTTTAATGCCTGTGTTCATCTCTGCTGTTAGTGTTCATTTACATAATGACTTCAATAATGATGTCATGGTTGTGATCAGGTTATTGGGTGTACATTTACATAATGACTTCATTTGAATAATGCTGCCATGGTTGTAATCAGGTTATTGGGCACACATTCATTTCAAATCGTACGTGAGACCAACATGTATTGTTCACATTCTCAACACAGGCAGGGGTATGAGATGAACAGAATATCACTAGCATCGTAAACAAACTACTATCAACTAAAAAAGTTATTTGTAATTTTCTATACTAATGATTGTGCTTTGCCTTTCTCAAATGATTTATTTACATAATTATATACATAATCTATTTATAATTAGTTGCACAGAATTTGAAGTTAGTAGCATACATGTAAATTTCTAGAAAAAAACTAGAACTAGAACAAATTAAATCTACTCCAATATACTGTTCTTTAGCAATGTACTACATGTCCTTACATATGCATGCTGAAAGCAAATATGAAAGTAAATTTACTTCTCGAGGGAAAATATGTTGGGTTTCTTGCCATCTTTTTTTGGATAAATTGTACAAATAACTATACAAATAATGCTACATTTGGCATATTTTATGAACAGAAATATTTGGACTTTTTTGACAAAATGTTGAATAATATTGATTGCAGCACATCACCATATGAAAACCTTGGTTAATAATAATATTAGATAAATAATTTAGCTTTTCTAATTTTGCACATATTGGTTTTAAATATATATTGAAAGTATTAATAATCAAGTGTGAATAGATACAATCTGATTAAAACCTGATGTAGTGAAAATGTCTAGATGTCTTTATTTACCTCTATTTCAATGTGTTGTTTGATCACCCGGAACAAAACAAACGACACAAAGAGATGGAAATAGGTAAATAATGACATCTAGCCACTTTCACCACATTAGATTTTAATCAGATACAGGTTATTTTGTAAAATATATAATTTTATTATTTTTTCTATTTGAAAATTGTGATTGATTAAGTGGCAATTTCTGACTTGTAACTCATAAATATTTGTCTCAATAACAACCTTGTTATATTAACACTGTTTACATAAATGTGAAGAAAAAATACTGTAAATCTTACTATGGGCTTTTCATGTGTACACCAAGATTTGCAATAGATGAATTGTACAAACACTACTGGGACTCACTACACTCTAAAATGTAAAACTAAATTTTTAATATATAGATATGTGAGAACGCATACCACATTTACTTATTGACACAAAAAATAAATTAAAAATCTAAAGAAACATTTAAAATGTAATTTGTACTTAGTGACATGTAATTTGTACATTTCAGTTTTATATACAAAAAGGCAGCTACATAAAAATTTGAAACTTTACTACAAAAATATTTCTAATTAATTATACATTCTTCTAAATTATACATATATACAATTATTTACAAATTCTTTGAATATATACGCAAGGTTTTATGTTTATTTATATTAGATTCAGTTTGTGATTAATTTTTGATATGATGCTTTCTGAAACCAGTATTTATATGTATAAGTGCTAAAATCTGTCAATTGGTGGTACAACACTACAATCAACACAGCTGAAAAAAAAAACCAGAATCTGTATATGTTCTGTCTAGTTTCCATGAATGACTGAAGCACTTGGCACACTCTAGTTGAAGTATTTTGCATCGGTAGTTTACTTTATGTCACAGTCTATATCTTGCATGCATTTATTTATTTATTTACTTATCAGAACAGCCATACATATTTTTAGATTCCTCAATGGGTATCTATGGTCAGGACTGAGTTATAGGTTTAGTACAAACAAGATATACATAGCACCATATAGCTACCTTGGAATGGTAAATCAAACATTTTCAATTTACCATTCCAAAGTAACTATATTGTACTGTCCTGTTGATTCTTGGAACCATGAATAATATATTCTCCAAGACATATATACCTAAATAGGTTTGTAACAGATATTAGATCAGTCAAACTACAGTTTGATCAATTTGCACTTTGTTGTTGTTGATTGAGCCAGGGCTTGAAGTGACACAAATAATTTTGCAATATACAAGTCGGCAGGCTCAGTTTGATGAATAAACATTGCTTTCTGCTCAAGAAATAAAGTGTTTTGATTCACCAACCTGAGTCTGTAACTATATTTTACCAAAATATATAACTAGGCAGACTAAGATACGTCATGTTGTTCAGTGTAGAGATTGTGTTGATTTGGTATGCAAATTATCTCAACACCATAAAATTATGAAAGAAAATACTATAGAAACAGAAATGTGTACAGATTCTGTATGCAAATTATCTCAACACCATAAAATTATGAAAGAAAATACTATAGAAACAGAAATGTGTACAGATTGTAATGATTTGGTATGCAAATTATTTCAGCATCATAAAAATATGAAAGGAAAATACTATACAAACAGAATGTGTACAGATTGTGTTGATTTGATATGCTGCAACACTATAAAAATATTTAAGGAAAATACTATACAAACAGAAATGTGTACCCTGATATGGTTGTATGCATGTCATACACACATTGATTATACAATGTCAGATAGATTACATATAGATTACATGAAAGTTGAAATATTCAGCATATTTGTGTTTAGGTTTGCTGTAGACTCTCTTACAGCCCTCGGAGCTTCGCTTTACTAAAATTAAAGCTAAACGAATTATTTTGTATGTACCGATGCCAGCTAATTAACCGTACTCGAATATCCTTGTACTGTGCGCCCTCATCGACCATGATAGAGATAACCATTCGTTGACGTGTGACTGCGACGCTCCGTGTTATCGCGAAGCCCCGAGACTTCGCGATAACACGGAGCGTCGCAGTCACACGTCAACGAACATATATCTCTATGTGGTCGATGAGGGCGCACAGTACAAGGTTGTTCGAGTACGATGGAGTACGTTATGTAGATGGTATCGGTACATACAAAATAATTCATTTAGCGTCGATTTTAGTAAAGCGAAGTTCCGAGGACTGTGAGAGAGTCTAGGTTTGCTGTAGACTGTAAGATACATCTTGTTGTTCGGTCCTATCAGGCTTCTGAGTGCTGACTAATAGTGTGGCAGGAATGTCTAATTCTACAGACTATGATTGTTGATACAAACTTTGTATTTTAAATGCATTGAATATATTGTCTGAGGATGTGGAGGAAAAATACTGTTTACAGTTGAAGGCATGTGTTTTTGTTTTTTTTACTATTTATTGTAAATAATTGTTTTGTTTTTGTATAATCCACAGACAAGTCTGTGCATAATCAAACAATTTTGTATTTTGGGCTGATTTGAGCACATCTGCAGTTTTTTTATTGCAAATTTGGATGAAAATGTTATTTTGAATACTGAAGAACCAAATGTTTGGGGATGCGAAGCTTGTTGAAAACATAGCAGAAATCACCATTTTGTACTATTTAAAATCAAAATAACGTGTTGAGTTGTATTAAAGACCTAATCGTCATTGTTAGTATATGCTAGTATACTGCTGTATTCTTATACATTTTACAAGGGCACATAGGGCTTGATGTAAAATTATAATTAAATGAAGAATGATGATGTGATATGACCCCCATGTTATATACATCAACCCTTTTATAGCACTAAGCTGACTTTCCCCTGCAAATAGGAATGTAAAACATATATTACATTATGTAAATTGTCAATTAAACCCTTGCTTTGGAAGTAAACGCCTATACTTTATTCAGAAAATTATATTAAATCTGAAAAAAATAAAACTTTTTAAAACCCCATTTTGTACTATTTTGACTACATCTCAATATATCCCTGATGTAACACCAATTCCTAGACTTCTTTTGATTCCACAATTACAGCAAAACTTAGATGTAGTGTCAGGATAGCTATCTCCACACCGATGACACAGCTGTTCAATGTTGATACTTCTTGTACTCTTTCTGTTGCCATGACTACCAATACCTGGATTAGAGTAATGCATACGTGTGTGTCTTGGCATTGCTTTACTTGTGAAACGTTGAGGTGTGTGACTACGGTAATCTGACATTGGTGGTAAACTTATGCTGTAAAAAATCAAAAAAGACATTATAATCAGTAATTAGCAGTATTATAGACCAGAATCATAACGAACAGTACAATATAGTTACTTTGGAACAATAAAATTGAAATGATGCAAACAGGGAACCTACCAGGGAACCTTGATCACACAATGATTATAATGATGCCTGGCGAGACATCAACACTGAATAACTAAATCATAGCATGATCAAGGTTCCGTGGTAGGCAGATCGAAATGTCGCACTCATTTCCAATTTATCATTCCAAAGTAACTATATTGTACTGTCCTATTGATTCTTGGAACCATGAACAATATGTTCTCTAGAATCATAATATTCAGCCCCAAAAAATCACTTCTTCAGTAAATGAGCATAAAAAAATACTTGAATTGCACCTAGTTTCAGATTTCAGTAGACTTTTTCAAAAGTGTTTGATTCAAATTATCAAGGGATTATTATTCTGACTTACTAGGTGAATGCCAAATAAAGTTATTACATGTGTATTACTTTTTTGCATATAACAGAAACCACTATTGACTTAGTCTAAATGCCAACATGGTCTCTAGGTAAATCATAATGATACCATATAGGAACTAGACTACTATTGACTGGGAAGCGTTTGGGTTTCTTACATTGTAAGATTAATCAGTAACTGAAAAACCTGAAAAATGTACTGTTGAGGTATAGTTTGGTGGGGTGGGGTGGGGAGGGGTGGGGAGGGGAGGGGTGGGGGTGTGGTGTTCTTCAACAGTGTCTTCCATGAAGACTTATTTAATCCAAGGGCAACAATTTTATAATGATCAGACAATGCTATCAATTCAGACATTTTTTATTTTTCTGTTAACTGATGTATTAGAACATTGAGATTACACTCTTCATTTGGGTATTAATTTAAAAAGCTATAATATATACGCAATATTGCAGAACAAGACAAGTAAAATCATTTATATGCTATTCAACAATACGAAAATCCCAAGAAGTTTAGGTGTGTGTGTGTATGTGTGTGTGTGTGTGTGTGCGCGCGCGCGTGTGCGCGTGTGTGTGTGTGTGTGTGTGTGTGGTGGGGGGGTCTATGCAAGGAGAATGTCTTCTACAGCTTTGAATATTAGAAGATATATATTTATATCAAAGACAGTTGTATTTGTACTCACCTGAAACCATCTTGTAAATCAGCTGTGTCTAGTGAGTCCAGGCTAGATTTCCTACCATTCATATGTCTATACTTGGCACTGATAGGTCTAGCTTTGATTCCTGTCTGTCTAACTCTATGTCTTGGTCCATAGCTGTATCCATGTACAGTGGAAGGGGTCAAACCAGTACCAGAAAATATACATGGTTGATCTGTAAGAAACATTGTACATGACAGTTAAACAAAGTTACAGGCTCAATTTGGAGAAGAATTAACATCTATAGATGAAAAATAGATTCTATGCAGACTTAGAGTTATAGAAAAAGTTGTTCTAGGACAAATGAATGATCCTATGTAATCCTTATGGTTCCACTGATAAGATATCACTAATTCAAGAACCTGGGACTGAAACCCTGGCCTTTAACTTGACTGGCAGGTAGTTAGCTAAACCATGGGTATGCAAGAAGTTGTTTTTGACACAGAGCTAAGCATATTTCCACTCTAGACTAACAATAACAGAGACAATAAGCACAGCAGGATCCTTTGCCCAATCACATTGAAAACTGCTTCTAATAAAAACATTACACATGGAGTTGATGATTTTAATGGCTGCAATTGTTTATTTTCTAACTGATAATCAACATTTCAACTTGACTACTACTACATCCCCACTGTGCACGGCACCTATGTAATTGTTTCTTTCAATTGCATTAGAAGTTGTCTGAGGGTGTGTAATCAATGTCATGTCACATGAGTGAAACACCAAGCCTACATCATTTTAGCTGTAAGTTGTCTGAGTGTGTGTAAATATGTCATGTCACATGAGTGAAACACCAAGCCTACATCACTTTAGCTGTAATTATTATTTGACATTGTTTTCAAGAAGAATGTTGTAAAATATTGTTTTATTGATTAACAATCCACAATAAATACAACACATAACACTGAACTAAAGCACTTTCTTTCTCTATGTGCTACACTCATTTATAGCATTCATATCAAGTGTAAAAGTATACTGTTTCAATTGGTTTATTTACAAGCCTAGCAAATTACACTTGATATGGATTCTATAATTCTATGATTGTGATACTTACAGAAAATGCTTTACTTTGGTGTTATTGGTTGTACCTATTGCTAATCCGTATTACTAACAAGACAGGAATTCTTACCCTGATATACCCTAGGACTAGATGATCCCATATAATTTTGTGATGGAAATACACAACTGTTTGAGATAGGTCCTGTAGTGTTCCTAGTAGGTATAGGTGAATCATAATCATAACTACTATATGGTATACCATGGAATGGATCTAGAATTGGCTGCTGTGTTGGCTGTGGCCTTGCTTTTCCTGGGTTGCTTCTTTTGATGAAAACAGCACTGTTTATTCTTGGTTTGGGTTTAGGCTTGGGTTTAGGAACACTTTTGGCATACTGTTACAAAACAGAGATAGGAATGGGAAAAAAAGGTAAAAACTGCAAGTGTGTACATTTACTATCCACATTAGGTTAACAGATATAAAATATTTATAACTTAATACATTTGCAAAAATCAATAAAACTGTAATAATATTCATATTTATCAAATACTTATATAAATCATCATTTCCATTCACATTCCTTGATTAAGTATTGCATGCTGCAAAATTGAAAATAGAAATTTTAACTAAGCTATGGAAACCTGGCAGAAACATGGAAAATACATGAAGACACCAATGTATACACATTCAAATGAAAGACAACATTTTGTGTTGTGGGTCAAAATGATAAAAACTAGGTTTCATTGCGAGTCACAAAATATTAAGAGAATTTTCTGTGTCACAAAAAATTGCCAGACGCGTGTGTGAGTCAGTGGTGCATCAAATTGCTATACAATAACATATGTATACATGTTTACAGCAAATACAAGTGGTGAGTCATATGGTGTATATCTATTCAGACATATACAGCTGTTACTATGCTATACTTTATCAAACAACAGACATTATCAGCCATTAATCTAGTTAAAATCTGATCAAGAAGACGGAGCTTGTTGATTCCTTTATTTACTGTCTACTAGACTTATCTTGTTGTGTTCTTATTGCATGTACATGTACCATATGTCAATATTAGTTTTCTGTCTGTGTCTGATATACATAGGAGAGATGAATACCAAAGGTATATACAGAGGGGGCGTGGGGACACATACAGTAGATGTGAAATATTGTAAATAAAATGAATCAAACACTGATCAGATTGTTTTTATTAGATTGAATTATTGACAATATTACATGCACATTAATTTAGAAAAAAGACATCACGTAATGTTAATATTGTGTGTCACTAAATTGTGCAAGAATTGCAGTCCTTTCAAGTTCATGTTCAAATCATAGATTAATATTTAGAAATGTGACTCAATGTGTAAATCTAAAAATATTTCAATCTCCCTGACTAGGTGTAAATTCTTTGGAAATTTTTTTCATAAGTCAACAGTTCCCATGGGAACATAAGTACCTGTTTTCCTGTTGATATTTTACTTCCGTAACTATTATCAACTGATGATCCTAAATATGACATTGGTTCTCCCTGTTCCTTCTTCCGTGTCTTACAAAATGGGATGTGTCTTGCAGCTGCCTGGGGATTAAAGTTTCTATGACAACTGCTGCAGTATACATAGTCTGTAAGAACAAAATTGACAAACAAAAATATCACTTGCTATGATTTTGAGTACACAAGTTAGAATGTTTGACCTGCTGTAATTTCACACTTCAGTGGGCTTTTTCAATAGCACTAAGCTTATTAATACTTCAGACCACCTAACAATTACACCACCAAACATTTGGTGCAAATTAGCGAGTGTTCCATGTATGCAAAATAACATGTAATTTCACACTTCAGCAGGCTTTTTCAATGACACTAAGCTTGTTAGTATATATGTGCATGTATCACTGAGCACTAGTGTCAGTGCAAAATCACACGGATACATTACCGATTAGATATATTTGTACCAAATTTGCTGTTTTTGATGAATATACTGTGTTATAACCGCAACAGAACCACATGATGTAGCAGTGTCAGTTGAGTGCTGAGAGTAATTTTACTTGTTCTTGTGTGTTTTCAGTTGTTTAGTGTACAAGGTTCAATGAGGGGAGGGAAATACAACAGCCTACAACACCCTCCTGAGGTTACATGACAAGTCTATGGCATATGTACATCATTGTGCTGTATACAATAACAGCTGAGGAGGTCTAAGTGATTTATCTTAAATATACTAAATTAATTATGTATATTCTGCCAGTTTAACTCTTCTACAAAAATTAGATTAAACTGACCTGGATTGTCTGCTGGTGGTGGGGGAGGAGGTAACGGTTCCCCCCTCCTCATTGCTCTTACTGCTGCCCTAGCATTACGAATGGTTTCCACAAATTCTCTGTGTTTTGCTCTCCAGTTGTTTTTATTTTTGGTAGCCTAAAACAAAGAATACAATGTACATGATTATAGTTCTAAAATGAAAGAACTGATAACATTTCTCAATCTGAAAAAAATTTATTTTGATACTATCTACAGTTCTCTAGTCATTTGCTATATATTACAAAACTACATGAGAGACATTGTAACCATGAACCATTGTCTATGATAATGTGTGAGCTATTGTCTAGGACATTGTCTAGTTCATTATCTAAGATATTGTCTAGGACAATGATTCATTGTCTAAGATATTGTCGAGGACAGTGGTTCATTGGCACAATCTTTCTCATGGGCATTCACTGAGCCATAATAGAGTGGCAGGCTTGTAATCTTTACTCCTTGCTCATTAAATCTCTCTCACTGTTAGAATTGGCTCTGATTTGTTGAAGGTCCTCTTCAGATAAGGATTAAAATATAGCTATAGAAAAACTTGGAACAGAACAAAAAAATGATCCCATGTAATCCGTACTAAGTTACTAGTAACACTAATGTGATGATCTGGGATTGAAACATTGCCCTTGGGTACAATTTTAACCACTCTACACAGTCAACACATTAATTGAAACTGTTCAATTCTGACCACAACTAAATACCTCAGCCTGACCGATTTACCAATATATACAATCTGACAGTCAATCACTTACATTTGGCACTGCACCAGGTCTCAATGTGGCACCGAAAGGTACATCAGAGCCTTCAGCTCTTTGTCGTCCTGAGTCAAACACAGGACGCTTTGAAAACTGAAGTCTTTGACAAACCCGTTGATGTTTAACCTGGTAAGATAAAATTGTAAAAATAAATTAAATGTATGTTCACATCATTTAGTGTTTTTATCACTTTTTACACATTAAGATTTTCAATAAGATATCAATTTTCTGTCAATTGATGGATTTTGGATTTTGTTGAAATTTCTCACAAGTAGTAAGAACATGAACTGTCAACAGCAATAAAATCATAATGTATCCGTTGGAATTTTCAAGATGCTCACAAGCAAAAAGATAGCCATACAGAGACCATCTTCTTCCACCAATCAATGTTGATGATATCCGATATATGATGGCCGTAAAGTTTCCAGAAAATCAAAAACTTGTACTTTATTGAGTTTACGACAACAGAAGTTGATGAATGCAATTCTCAGTTTCGCATAAAAATATAGGAAACCACAAAATAACATTACAATTAATTAATAATGCAGCTACATGTACTAGTCGGAAGTCCTAATAGTGTAGGAGTTGGCGACACATGACCGACAGGAAATCAAATTTTTATTTTTATTTATGTATTTTATTCAAAATTATTTTCAAAAACAATTTATGCAATGTGAAATACTGTTCCCTTACGGATAAACCCGCAGACAAATATTGCCAACGTCTATAATAGTAATACCATTGTGTAAAGAAGTTAGTTACGGGTTAAAGGGTACATAATTTATAAATGGCGCGCCGTTGTCAGCCTGCAGATTTACAACGCGAACGTAAACAACTTACCAAACTCTTCGGATTGAAAGTTCTGCCACAATGACGACATGGGTTCAGCGATCCTGCTTCACCCTGGGCTGCAAAATAAAACAAATATAATGTAAGCGAGTCTTATTCAAAACCGATTACACCAGTTTGAATACAATTTCGAAATACCTCCATATCCTGGGTAAAAGATCTCACCTGAAGCAGGAGCAGCCATGATGGTTTCATATGATAGTGAATGGTGGGGGCGGTAGGCGTAAAGGATGGACGGATTAAAATATCCCCTCTGCTCTGAAATATTTGTTCTGTAGCGACAGAAACAATTATTATAAAAGAAATTTGCTCAAAATACGTCAGTTTTAAGATTATAATAAGGTATTTTTATGAAAAATATTAATTTCCCATCATTCTAGGCTGTCTCACCTGAAAAGAATAATGGCATCTCCTGGTATGTCCTTGTTCGGCACAGTGTGTATATTTTAAGATTCAAATTTTCAAATTTTAGTCCAATTTTACTCCCTGCGAATTCAAAAATATTCTTGATATGCGAACACAGTATTATTCTTGTTAGAAATAGTTACAAACAAACATTTGTGTGACTAAACAATGTATTCTTGTTTTTGTTCTGGACAGAGGCTTGGTTGCCATGGTCGTCGACGTCATTGTTTTGACAGCAACAGAGGGAAGGTCTCTCCATTTTGTTTTCTCATAACAACGCAGACTATTGTTGGAGTTGGTTACTACAGCCAACTGTGGCAGATAAAAACGACGTAAAGAGCAACATCGTCCTTGTCGACTCTTCGAAAGTAATTTAAAGATGTCTCGACTAGCCAGCAAGAAGAAGGGTTCAGCAGATCCCTTTTCTCCACAGTCAAGGATGAAAAACGCACTTGTGAAGCCACCACCAGAAGCTGGTGCATTCAATGAGCGTCCAGCCAAACCTACCGATTTCCGAAAGTTCTACGACCGTGGCGACTTCCCAATCGCTCTTGAGCACGATACAAAGGGCAACAAAATCGCATGGAAGGTAGAAATTGAGAAATTGGATTACCACCACTACCTGCCTCTACTTTTCGACGGTCTTTGCGAAACAACACATCCATACGAGTTTTTCTCCCGTCAAGGCGTACACGATATGTTGGAGCATGGCGGTACCAAAATTCTACCCGTAATTCCTCAGCTTATTATTCCCATCAAGAAAGCCCTCAATACAAGAAACAGGAAGGTTATATGTACAACGCTGAAAATTCTCCAACATCTGGTCGTATCGGGAGACTTGGTAGGAGAGGCGCTAGTACCTTACTACAGGCAGATTCTTCCCATTCTGAACATCTTCAAGAATTACAACCTCAACTCAGGCGATGGTATCGACTACAGCCAACAGAAGAGGGAAAACATTGGCGATCTTATCCAAGAGACACTCGAATCGTTTGAAAGGCAAGGCGGTGAAGATGCATTTATTAATATCAAATACATGGTACCAACATACGAATCATGCATGCTCAACTAAAACCTTTACTTTGACTGAGACTGAAAGTTGTTGGTGATAATATGGATGGGACGCCATTTTTGTTTTTTAAAGTACAGCCCTGGATACAGCATCAAGGACAATGTAAACTTATTTTCTACATCTGGACTGAACTGGGTCTTTCAATACATTTGGACATTTAGAGAACTCATCAAAGAAGTATTGAATGCTAATTCATGTACTGTTTGGAATGTTTACTAACTTGATACATCGACCCTTGTTATTATTTTTTAGAAATGTGATGTTAGAGAGTTTTAAGATCACAATTAAAGTGCTGTCAAGAGGAGATATTGTTAGGCTGCAGTTCTCTTTTTCTTCATTTTCATTTTCACTTCACCATATTTTATCTTATGTCATGCCTAATTCACAGTCATTGAAAGTCTTGGAAAGGTCATGGGGGTTGGGGGACAATAGGTGCATACTGTAGTTATTAGTAACCTTGGCAACAACATCAAGTTCAAGTTAACTCTGCAATATCAAAGATGTTTCTTGAATATAACAAATGTTTTTCTAAATTTCAACTACATGAACTAGGTGAAAATATAATATGAACAACTAGTGTAGTTAATTTGTAAACTGCAGTAGTTATATTAAGTACATTTTCATTAATGTGCCCGCATTGTGACATTTTCATGGCAATATTGTTTTCTACAACATATTTATTCACCATGATGTGGGTGACAATAACCTGTTTCGCTTAGAAAAACATTTTTGAACTTTGTATTAAAAAAAAAAAACGTTTTCGCATGTGATTATATGTTGCCACTGGAGCAAACAGCTCTCTTTTGTACATAGCAATGTCTCTTCCATGCAGCTGTGCTGTTACCACAGTTACCACTGCTATTTGTGGAATTCCAAGGATGATCAGTGCCTATTTTCATTGCCAAGGAAAAGAAGAGACTTGAGTTTGGAGGAGATTGTAGTGTCTTTAAAAAAAACAAAAGTTAATTTTTGAACTTACAGATGAATTAAAATATATTTGTGTTTCACTTTCATTGTGTCACTCTGCAATAAATTGTGTGTAGCGCTAGCGCTTGACAGGTGATAGATGTGTGTATGGGTACAAAGAGGTGATAGATGTGTGTATGGGTACATAAACAGGTGATAGATGTGTGTATGGGTACATACAGGTAATAGATGTGTCACTGTGGGTACTTGCAGGAAAAAACAGGTTATACAGGTGTGTATTGGTACATACAGGTGATAGACGTGTCACTGTGTGGGTACATACAGGTGATAGCTGTGTCACTATGGGTACATGCAGGAAACACATGTGATGTGTCACTGTGTGGGGGTACATGCAGGAAACACAGGTTATAGATGTGTGTATGGGTAAATACACGTAACAATTTGTATATCAACTTGCAGTGAGTGTAGTCATTTTCTTCTTTTGATGGACATATTACAGTTACTAGCAGTGCCAGCAAACAGCATTCATTTTTCATGACATAATGGGGTTGTTGCTCCTGAATAATGGTTTAAATCTGGCTTTGTTAAAATCAGTGCCTCTGCAGAGGTATAAAACCACGAAGAATGTCATTTTTTGTGTGTCAGCGGAAAAAATGTCCTCTAGTTTGCAAGAATGTGTTTCTGATGAAAACATCAACCTGTGATAGTGCATGATACATGATGGTACATATTATCCAATGAAATTCGTATGCCACTTTTACTGATTTCATTTGAGTAATGTGAAATCTAGTGTCAAGTACGATTTGTTTTTTAATTTTTAAATATAAATGAAAGGGTTAGTGCCGAAAGGGTTGAATTACAAAAATTCTGTTGTGAGAGAAAGGTATGGAATTGAATACCAAATATTTGGCATGGGGCCTTTATGGTCCTAAGTCAAGTTTATTTTCACTCTGTTATAGTGTTTACTAGCACCTTTGGGTGAGATAAAGAGAACTAGTAAACCATCGGAAAATGTCATCAGAGCGTTTGAGGAATGTTATTTTCAGAAATTCAATTTTTTTTCACTAGGCCCTTTTGACTGAACCAATATTAAGATAGGAGTAGACATGAAGTATATGTAGTTGAATTTATGAGAGATATGTGTATCGACTCTAGCCCCTACATCTGATAAAAAAAAGTGTTCAAATCGACTTGCAATATTTTAAAGGTCTGATGAACCTTTACACATTTGTGCATGAAAAATTACATTTAAGTAAAATTTAGAAAAATACTTATTTATGTGAAAAAATCAAAACAGTTAAGTTTCTATGTGAACCAAAAGTTTATACTCTGTCTTTCCCCACATGTGGCACCCTTGACCTGGCAAGTATTGGAAATAATATGAAGAAGTTTAGGATGTGTAGCATACCCCCACTAGAGGATCAAATTTCATCGTTACTGATGTAGACATGGTATGGATGTGTTTACACAGCAGCTGAAGAAATAGTGTTTTACATTTAGACATGCTAAAATTAACAGAATTCCTCTTATTTTGTTTCCAATGAATGAATTTAGTAAAACAGCGTGTGCTTTCATTTGTGTGTTTTGTTGTGACTTTGACATAAACCCATCAGTGTAAACCACAGCCCCTTTTACGGCACTGTCACAAGAAAAATTAGGTCTGTATGGTTTGCAAGATACGAATGATTACCACACATGTAACTTACTACACTCTGGAAACCTAAATGATTGATGCAAACATATTGGGGTGGGGGACATATGCACATAAGTATTTTTATTTATTTTATTTATTTATTTATTTATTTATTTATTTAAGTATCAAAATACCAATGCACAACTTGTATTAATGTCTCATTAAAACAATCGATCCCTCAAGGGGACTAATTTTGTCCATATACACATATTTCATTCATTCATTTATTTATTTATTTATTGTATAAAAGCTATTGGTTGAAACTTGATAGATATAAAATTGTCTCTAATTCTGTTTTCTGTTAAATACAAATACGTAAAGATTTAATATACCAAATGAGACAAAATATAACATTAGCATCATTTATGTTATGGAATAGCAATATTATGCAAATAATGGTAAAGAATATTTTAGTGAAATAAAAGTTACTAGGTTCAGTTTGTTGAGTAAACAAACACTTTGTTTGATGTTTTGTTCTTAAACAGAAGACTTTCCTTAGGAATCTGATCTAAAATTACAGTGGAATGTAAAATTTGTAGGGGGAACTAAAATACATATGGTGACAAAAATAAAACAAAACAAAAATGGACTGGTATGAAAAAGGGGAACAGAAATTGAAATGGTAAAAACTGGCAGGTAGAAGGAAATGAAATATGGAGAGGACTATCAAAAATAAAGAGAAACATTATCAACTATAAAATTATATTTCTTGGAAGAAAATCCTAACTTTTTGCCAACATCTGTCGTACACTCCTGATGATAATGACAAGAGGTCGGTGAAGATTTGGGATTCACTTTCAAGAAATATTTTGACTGTGAGTAGAAATTTCAGTACAAAGTATAAACCCAGAGTCAATGAACAGTCATTCTTGTATACAAATTATAGTGTAAACTGAAGTAAAAGTGTCAAAAATAGGTTCCTGTTGAAGCGCTCAGTAATAGCCAAAAAAAAAAAAACATGCCTTGGTGTTGTCTCAAGGAGCTAGTGTTGATCTTCTTGAGATAATTACTCTAAGATAAATCCCTGGGTTACAGCATAGACTTCTATGGCAACACCTCTGGCAGAATATTAGATGTTTTGAAGGCAACTAGTAGTCAATTATTTCATTAGGTGTTAAGACAGTCTTCACACCTTTCCTCCATTTACATCAGTTAGGCTGACTTGTCAAGTCAGATATTTCCCACCTGAATAGAACTCTTGACAACCTATCTAATTTCCATATGAATGCATACTAATTAATTTTGCTAACTGTCATTACTGTCAATACTTTCAACCCCCACCCACCCAGAGAAAAAAAATCATTCATAGCTGTCATGTTTGTCATTATTGTATATATTTTTTATATTTGTTTGTTTGTTCATTTTCATAAGCATAACTAATGAAGCCCAAACCCAATGCACTGTGGTACAAGGAACATACACACATCCACCCATGTCTTGTTTAGTTTTTTTTGTTTTTAGTACTTCAGTTAGTACTGACAAGTTATATTTAGAAAGGTGAGGCCCCAAAATCTGTATTATTTAGTTTTATCTAACTTTTGTGTTTTGTGTGATTTTACACTTTTTGGATATCATTCATATTCTGTAGCAATGCGTTGGGGAAAATTATATTATGCAAATGTACAACAAGTTCAAGTTGCTTGCGGAAATCAGCATGTCTGTCGCCCCCTAGAGACAGAACATGGGAACGCGAAAACAGCGGTCGATATAGCATCCCATAATGCAACACGTCACTGCAAAATCCAACAGCTATCTTGATGGTGTGGTATCGCTATTAAACAAATCCGTATCTGTATTGTGCTTCTATACTTATATCCTCATTTTTTAAAACCATTGTCATCTGAATATTTCGAATTTTAAGTACTTTGCAACCAATGCCCTAATAATAACAGGCGGGCTACAAAGCATGCTGGGAGTACTGCTTGACTGCACAAGGTCGCCATCTTGTTACGCATAACAACGTGAGCCTTGTTACTATACACACAACACTCTAAAAGTGGAGAGTCAAAATACTGTATTGTCACCCCTAACTTCTGCAAATTGAGATGTCTCTTTCATCTTCACAGAAAAGATCCTCACGGAGGAAGGCAGTTACAGCAGGATTTTCTACAAAATCGTGGTCAAAAAATGCCGTCGTAAAGCCACCACCAGAGGCTGGTGCGTTCCAGGAACGACCAGCTACACCGACGTCCTTTAGAAAGTTCTACGATCGTGGTGACTTCCCAATCGCTCTTGAGCATGACACAAAGGGTAACAAGATCGCATGGAAGGTAGAAATCGAGAAATTGGATTACCATCATTATCTACCGCTTTATTTTGACGGCCTTCGCGAAACAACACATCCCTACGAGTTTTTCTCCCGTCAAGGCGTACACGATATGTTGGAACATGGCGGTACCAAAATTCTACCCGTAATTCCCCAGCTTATTATTCCCATCAAGAAAGCCCTCAATACAAGAAACAGGAAGGTTATATGTACAACGCTTAAAGTTCTCCAACATCTGGTAGTATCGGGAGAGTTGGTAGGAGAGGCGCTGGTACCTTACTACAGACAAATTCTTCCCATTCTGAATATCTTCAAGAATAACAACCTTAACTCGGGCGATGGTATTGACTACAGGTAAGCATATTCAGCCAATGTAAACATTAGCGTTTGCAAAGGTGTATCAAGGAGAGATGCATGTTGTTTGTACCATTGAACTCCTATATTCAAGAATAGACAGTGGAGGGGTATGTTTATGGTTCAAGGGAGTTACTAATACTAGAAACACGCTCTGAAAAGCGTTTGTACACGTGCACGCTCTATTTCAGACAACTAAAAAGGCACTATGTTCAATTCATTGATTATTATTATTATTATTTGAGGTCTTCTTGATGGAAAAAATCTGGGATTCACCATGATCAAAAGAGACGTACTGTTCAAAATGAGAAAAAAAACTATCTAGACTATGGTATAGTATGGATATGTCTTACATGTACATTGAAACATGTTGAAATTATTATGCTCTTTGACATGGTTTAAAACAGTAAATTTTCCATTTATTATTATTTGACAATTTGTTGTCATTTTTGCCCTTATTATAATTCTGATCCTCCAAAGCAAACAGTTAGATAAACAACTGAAAAAAAATAATTATTATAGCTAGCCCATTAGTAAATAAAAATTGCTGAATGAAATGTTTTAAGTAATAAGGACATCTCAATCATGACTTTAATGAAGGTATTTTGAAAATATTGTTATTTTATTGGTATTTCCATATACAGTATAGACTTTGAGAAATATCCTATTGGTACCCTATTAGACAAATAGCATTACTTTATATCTACTTGTAGCCCTAGGCTTGGTATCATGAATTATTAAGTACAACTTGTGTTTCTAAATAGGAATATGAATATTTTATACCATTATGATAAATTAGTTTGTCTTTTAATATTTATGTATCAATTTTTCATTGTACATTTAAATGATGCATTACATAAATTTTAAAATTTTGTTCATGATATTTTGTCCTGATTTGATTAGCTGTCGCAAAACATATGTTGACTTTTCAATAGAGTTACAATCTAACCATGACAACCAAACGATTGAAGTACTTCAACATTTTTTTTAATTTCCTCACTATCATATTGATTTCAGCCTTCAAATATTTATATAATTTTGCCACTTAACATAATCTCCATCACCAAGAGATGTATTTTTGTTGTTATGGCTTGTACCCCTAATTTGCCTTAATTTTCATGTATTTCATGTCTGTGGACTTTGATTAGTTACTTGGGAACTATTTGTTTTTCTATGCCCCCCACCAGAATTCTGTTTTGTGTCCAAGAATGTATATTTTGTTGAAATTTACTCAACCAATTCAAATTCAATAGGTTTGTGTTCAAAGAGCCAAACATAAATAGTTAGTTAAAATGCAATGTGTTATGTTCCACAATTACTGATTCCTGGTTGTAGTTCCATTATTCATGATAATGTAGTGGAGTGATAACAGTCAGATGAATTAACAGTCAGCATCCTGCATGTAGATTTTTCCTTGGGATCTCAAATACTACCCCAAACTGCACCACTCTTGGTGAATGTGGTAACTCTCCTCTTCATCTACAAACATCAAAACATTGCATTAATACGGGACTAAGTTAATCACCATGCCAAACTATAGATACCCCTAAAAAATGTTACGACATGTTGTTAGAAATAGAGGAGTTGGCTGTAAGAACAAGACACACATGGGCCTCTGACATCAAAATCTATTGTACTGTCACTATTGTTAGTTATAGAAGAATGTTGGCACATTTTAGATGCTCTTCACACCATTTAAAAATTGAAACTGAAAGACAACAAGGCATTGACAGAGCTGATCAAATCTGTGTTCTTTGTGACTCAAACTAAATTGACAAGGTGTATCACTTCCTATAGCCTGGAATTCATGAGGATGGGAATTTAATGTTCCCAACTGGGAAAACCCGAAAATTTTAAATCCCCATCTGCATGGATTCCAGGCTACACTTCCTATTGAAATGTAATTTTTTGGCCAATGCTAGGTCCAAGTATACATTCCACTGTAATTTTATTCCCCACCGTCTTATGAAGAAGTTACTGAACTGTTATCGTCTGACCAATTTCTGAAGCATGCACTCGCTATCAGTAAGAGCTGAGAAACAAATAAATTGGAACTGTAATTTGTTAACCATATTGTGTTTTTTGTTCATAGTGATGTGTATTTTGGGTCAATGGTTTTTGAATGCAATAAATTACCTTAATATGCAATATACCCCCTTCATTTTTGTGGAAAACCGTGCATAGGGATATATTTCATGATAAACTGTCACTTTGACATACCTACATGGGATGGGGTTGAAATATTGCTAGATGAGTTGTAATCTAATGTTAGATTTGAATAGAAATGTGCTATGTGTGTGTTTAAACAGGACATGGCTAAAATGAATCAGACGAAGGGTCAAGGTCAGGCTTTTAAGTACTTGGTATATTTTTATCTTTTTATCATTGCAGCCAACAGAAGAGGGAAAATATTGGAGATCTAATCCAAGAAACGCTGGAGGCTTTTGAAAAGCAAGGTGGTGAAGATGCATTTATTAATATCAAATACATGGTACCAACATATGAATCATGCATGCTCAACTAGACTTATACAGACCAGAGGAGTTGAACCTGACCTTGTGTATCAATGGAAGGGCTTTGACCTGTCTACATTTCTACAATCCAGCATCAGCAACTACAAATTAAACTTTTTGGTTTGATTTTTGTCTATGATTTAATTATAGAACTTCAGAAAGTGTGAATTTAATGGAAAAAATGGAATTCGTATACCTGAGGAAAGGACCAATATGTTCCCGTTTTTTTTTTAACCAGTTGAGTATTTGAAGAATTCTTGATATAACCACAGATACGTATTATTTGGACTCTGTTGATTTGTCTGAATTATATTATACATATGTACAAAAATGAATGCCATGAACAGACTGTGTTTGAAATATTGAATTGGCAACAAGTGATGTAGTTATTTTTGGATCCATATTACATGTAAATATTATAGTGATAAATCAATACTCGAGTCTTCGCTCTTTTATTTCGATCATTGTATGTTGTATTTTTATTTTAAATTTAATCTGTCTATACTCGGAGTTGAAAACGAGGTATTATACATTTATAAAAACGTTTTGTGATGTGACCAGTCTTTTGCTGCAGCATGCACAGACGTAGATGTGTACCTTCATATTGTAATTTATATCGCAATCATTAATATATTTGGAAAGAAATACAACTAACCTGTACGAGAATCAAATTTGTCAACTTTCAAAAGAGTAGAAATGTATTGATACAAAGAAGACTTTTCATGGTAGAAAATATAAAATAGTCAAAAATCGTGACCACAAATTTATTCAAATATAAACTTTTATTCAGAAAATGTGAATATATCTAACTTAGTTCCTAATGTCAGTTTCACTAATTATACATGTTGCCATGGTAGTAGTATGTTATTACAGAGTATGGCTCTGTGGTTCGTGGTCAGTATCTGAAATAGACACATTAATTGGGGGTAGGGGTGGAGGGGGTGAAATTTTTGAGATACCTGAAATGATGTTTTACCTTGTGCTAGGGGGTCAATCCTTATGTAATGTGCTCATTTTGGTGAGAGGTCAACAACTCATGTTGCGTTCCCAAGGTAACAAACAACATGTGGTAGCTGTCTGCTGTCAGTATTATAGTTCGTACCTTGTATCTTTGCACTGCTATATCACCAAAATAAACTAGAGCATTTTCACTTTCAAACTTCCAATAATTCACCTTGTGCAATTGATCTCTTGTCTCTTCAGCTGGAATTATACTCAGTAAGGTACACCATGTCAGGGCGCCCTCACACATCAGTCATCCTCTTTCACAAGAGCCAGGCTGTTGAGGGCGGCATGACATGACATAGCTTACAGGCTACGACTGGAAATAGGAAGCTCAATATTTTCCTTTGCCAGGATGGCAAATTTGGAACGTTGTAAACATACGATGTTTCTGTACTTGTAAAAATTAATACTAGAAGTTGTTTGAAGAACACAGTCTACCTTTGTATATAAGTATGTCAACATATGTGAAATGTCTTGATTTGTATAATATGGAGTTAAACTATTGTGTAAAAGCAATAATTATTCTATGCCAAAATTGTAAAAAAAAATTGTCGGGTGCACATTTGTGTAAATTTTAATAATGATTTTGTAATGTGAGAGTGTAACTTTGTTATGTAAAAGTATTGGCATTGTCATACTATTAGCTAATAGTCACTTTCTTCACTGCATTCAAATGTAAATAAAGGGATATTAAATTAAATGATGTTTGTCGTACAAAGTTTGTGCGAAGAAGCATTTTTTATCAGTGGGAGAACCTTGTGTGTATTTGCTGTTTTTAAGCAATTTTATCTTTAGTCATCAAGCTATCCAATGTTACACCACACACATCATGCTAGGTAACATGACTATTGGTTTTTTGGCCTATGAAAGGCATATCTATACCGTCTATAACTGCACTTGCTGATCTTCTTGCCCTGTTTTAATACAATATTTCGCAAAGCTAGCCGTGACCATAGAAAGTCAGATGCGCTGATAAGGATCATATATGGTAAACAGCGCCACCAACGGCCACTTTCAATTTTTAAAGTGCACTGACTGTAATCTGGTTCCCTAGTCTGCCCTGATTGGTTGCATTGCTATACGTACACCTGTTTTGTTAGTAAGTTTTACATTGACCCTTATAGTCCATAACATTACGTTGTGGCTGAAATCTGGCCTCGTGTAGTTTTACGCTCAGGATCCTTGGTTGGAGGACGTTTGAAATTATAGTCAACAGCAGTGGCCAACTTTGTCCCCCTGAAAACGCTCCTTACTGTCTAAGGTGAGTTTTTATTCTGTTTAATGTCAAGTGAAACTGAAGTCTAAATTCTTACGAAAAAAATTGAAGCACTGCTGTACTGGACCTACATGTCGCACTTTGGGTGTGGCCTAGTCCTGCTTGCATACGGAGGAATTCGGGACTCGATTCTGACAATGGTGTTTAGAGTCAAGTCAGTAATACAGACTCGTGCACCGTCATGGAAGCAGGACTAGGTGTGGCCGAGTACGTTTGAAAAGACAACAAGTCGAGCCTATTTGTTCAAATTTAATACTAATTTTGAGTCCCTCAGACCTACAAATTTATTTCATGTATGTAATTACGTGTCATTTCACGATGTTGACAAATCAGTTCCGAGACCAGTGTTTTAGTTTAAGCCTGCAAGTTAGGGTCAGTGGTCGTCAGCAGAATTACAGTGAAAGTTACGCGAAGTCTGATAGTGATACTACTATACTAGTTCAATGGCCAGTCGAGCTTTGAGAAAATAAAAAACGAAATTAAGTCAAAGTATGACATGTACAGCTCAATTTCAATATGGCAGAGATGGAACTTGAAGAGTCTGCTGAAAGAGTTACAACTCCGAGAAAAGAGAGAAAGGCTTGAAGCAGAATTGAAAAGTCTAGCCGCTCGCAAAAAACAAGCATAAATGGAAGCTCAATTGGGCAAAAAAAAAATGTTTGTTTCCGATAACATTGCAGAAAATATGGTAGGTAGGTCGGAATATTATTTTATTTAGCTTTAAATTGTTAAAAATTACTTCGACCCCAAGATAAAATACTCGCCGGTCACAATACTTTCGTTTGATAAGGTGTAACAGAAGGAAATGAAGACAATTAAGTTTAGACGAACACGTTATGCGGTGGACTGTACTGTTATAGCCTAAAAAGGCCTGGAATACCATTTGTTTTACATGTAAAAAGTGACCACAGATCGGTAAGGCAAAGGCATGAAGATGTACACGGAAATAGAAGTACATCGTTACCTTTATTGCATGCAAAACAAATGTTTGGGGTCGGGGGCTTTTAAAACTAGGGTCGGTTGGGTTATCAGAAACGCTATATTTTTTTGAGTTGGCCTTATGTATTGGACCAGAGGATGTAAACGGATTTTAAAGAAATTTCGAAAGTATAAAGAAAGTATGCGATTTTCCTGTTTATATCTATATGTTTGTTTTTTTTATTTATCCTAAATTATCCTATAATCTCAAAGTTTACGTTTTTATTATAAATCTTCTAAAATGATTTGCCTCGGCCATGGACACGTTTTAGTACTGCCAACGAAAAAAGGTTGACATTTTTCAACTCTTACGTAATAAGCCGTTTTGAGACCGCAAACAGTCGTAATTTCGCGTTTTTTGACCTTTGTGAAGAAATTGACTTTGATGATGTATACTGCCATCTACAGTTGACCTTATGTTAATCATCGTCTTTCTTAGGCTGAGTAACGTTCACTTCTAATTCTGAGTCAACATAAATGATACATGTTCCAGCAACCTATTTGGGGGTTTCTTGGCACTTTTCTTGTCATTAAATAATTAAGATTTCCATTCCCTAAATTATAAAGGTAATTTTTTGCATATTTTTACCTCTGTTGATAAACTTCTTCTTGGGAAAATTTCTAGTTGATGTAAACAGTCCTCCAGCAGTTGGCTAAATGACTGTATTGTATTCACTTTATTTCTGTATGTTATTTTTGTATGATTTACCATGCTTGCTATGACAAGTTGTTATGTGACAAAGATTGAAATTATCTAAAATCTCCTCAAAAGTTCATGTTTTCTATTATTTGATCCTACAAAGATCTTAGACATTCGTCAACTGTGAGCAGCTACCAGAAATGATATCAGTGACAGCATCATGGTAATGAATATTGGAGCCACCAAGTAAAAAAGAAGTGGTCCATACACATCTACCTACCAATATTGAGGGTTTATCAAGTGGTTCAGCTACAATTCCAACCATACAGAAGAGGCTATAGAAATGGAAATGCCATCAGCGGCAGCCAGTACCCTCTCATCGAGCCAGAAGGTAAGCTATTTACATTTATCATTTAAAAAGATCAGCTATTACTTACCATGGTCTAGACTCTATCCAGATATTGAAACTTTGATGAAGTTTTCTACCTTATGTGAAGTAGCTTGGGTAATCAGATAGGGAGTGACAGAGGTAGGACTACATGTAGTAGATCTTATACTAATCCTGTCAATATATATGATATGTAGGTCTGCCTGGGTATTACCTTTTAATTGACAGTGACTAATGAAGGCAATGACCAATCGGGGTCTCAGAAATTATCCAAGGTCAGGGAAGATTCATGGAGACAGCAAGTGCATGAGTCTTGTTGCAAAGTTACATAAACTACTGAGATCCCCTCTTGCAAGTTTTATAGTATAGTAGAAGTTATATAACCTACCCAGTATAACCTCCCCGTCGATGCAAAAACTTCCTGCCCACAAATATTTTACATTCTTGAGAAATATTAAGAATGCCAACATTCTTTCAATTTACCAGTTTCATATAAATGGGTAAATAACATTACAGCTGATTCGACAAATTAAGGAATGATAATATTTACATAGATATTGTTAGATTACTTGTATTAGTTTCCAACTTTGTCTCAACATTTGCTACAACAGTGACAGACCTGATAGAGATAATGTCAGCAGTAAAATTCACACACTTAGTAGTCGCCTTGTATGAAAATACTAGTCCCATGTATTTTTGAATGATATAGTTTCTACAATAGTAAGTAATTCTACTTTAAACATGTGCAGTTTTTCATGGAGTCATTTAAACACAAAATTGATGAGCATAAAGAAAGCAAGGTTTAGTCAAGGAAAAGCGGAAAACTCCTTGTATAAAGTTGTCTATTCATTCAGGCAAATCCATTGACTGCTTATCAGTATCTAACTGTGATAAGATGTAAAATCTGCAAGTAATTTACTATACACTTCCACAAGTGAAGTAAACTTAGAGACTAACTTGGAAACCAATACTACTAATCTATCAACATCTATGTAAACATTATGTTCTTTAATTTGTCGAATCAGCTGTAAAAGACAAGTGCAAGAACATGAGTCACAAATAATCTCAACTACAAGGAGATAGTATCTTTTACACTTTTATTTCAAAAAACAAAACTATTTTGCAATTGATTAGAACAGATACAAAGATATTTGGAAAAACTATAAGGATATTCAATTGTTTTGATGTGGATTCTAACATTTGTTTTCTCTTTATGTTGCCTTGTACTCAATACAATCTTGAAGGTTATCATGAGACTGAACAACAAGGGGACACATTATGGCAACAAACCAATGGCACAAATATACATTTGCTTGTTTCATTTTGGTATAAAGACAGAAAAAAAAAATTGTGCTTTTCCGATAACATGGCCTCAGAAAGTAGGGTAGGTAGGTCAGGATTTATTTTTTTTCAAATATAGCTTTGACCCAAAAACAACCAAAATATTGGTCAGAATACCGTTTCTGAGATAGTTTGATGACATTTGTACAGACATGCTTGAAGACAAACAATTTATCTTTTTTTAAAAATGTTTTAAAATGTTTAGGGTCAGGTTATCAGAAACATAATTTGTTTTATTTGGCCTCTAGAAAGTAAACAATTGCGTATGTTTTGGATTTGGATTTGTGATTTCAATACACTTGGAAATGTGCTTCCTCCACTGATGATGTTGGATGAATGTTATGTTTTAACCCCCGTTTCACTTTATCAACAGGATATATCCAAACAAATTGATGGCTGGCTTGGATTGAGATGAAATCTTGAAGAAAGATTGCCTAGGATATAGTGACATATTTGCAACACCTCATCAAGTTGAGAATGGGGTAATTTGGATGGTGGTGCACAAACTTTCCTAAACACATGTGCCAAGCTTTGACGATACGCACAAGTTTTTAAAGGAGTGAATCCTCATTGTATGAACAGTCTATTTGTCTTGACTGGATCATGTGACTGTCACATGGGATAAATCAACCAATACAAACACTGAAAGTATAGTTATCATGTGACCAAAGGACATTACAATAATCGTAATGAATATTAATTTCTATCTCTCGTTCAGTGTTCAAAATGTCTAATTTTCATTTACTATGAAATATTTAAATGTTTCATTTGTATCAAATACAATCACAGACCTGGCCTTAATACCATGAAATAAAAGTAAGAACTTTATGATTCTTAGTTAGCTAGCTTTCATCAAGTTTTTGTTTCAGCAGTGATGTTTTTTTCTTATGATTATTTCCTCCATTGCAGCAGACAATGGAAGGGTGGTTGTATGTCAACACAGATGTACAGGTGAAGATTTGATGAATTTTGAGTTAACATTTCTTAAATGGAACACCTGTCTTTTCTGCCCATTCTTCCCAACCTCCTGGGTAATGCCTTGCTCTGTGGAGAGAGATGGGTTAATAATAATAATTGTTTTTAAATACATACATTATATTAATTTGGTTGGGCTATTCTGTGTGCGTGCATATACAAGGGCTAATGGGAAAAAGTAAGTTACCATAGTGATATGACATGGTCATAATCATTCACACTTGTGCATTGAATCTCAAGATCTGTATTTACATACGTCTAGCTCAATGAGGTCCTGAAATGAAATTACAAACTCAACTGAAACCATCCACACAGTCATTAACATCATGTCTTTGTTAATTAATCAAAGAATTCCATCCAATGATAAGTTAGCGTTTACTGGGGGCAGTTACATAATAATGTCCAAATATGGTATATTTGTCAGCTCTGGATGCTAGTTATACCTTGTTTACAGCATTCTAACTGTTGGGGGTTTACTTATTTGCATGAACATTTTTGGGTTCATGATTACTCAATGAGTTAGATGGATTAAGAAATGATTTGATACCATGAGTAGCTTCTAGACTAACTTATATAGGGTTAGTTTGCATCCAGTTGTGCTATTGCATAAATTTCAGAACATCGTATGTTTCGGAAAAAAATGGTTTCATATACATACTTGGAGAAACCCAGATTGTGTGCTGTCGAAAGTGCATCTGCACTGCGAATTCCTGCCAAACAGTGGAATATTATGTTTGTATCAGATTTCTTGGGCATTTCTGCCTTGTATTTCTCTTGAAATTTAGCAGGATCCATAACCAATGCCTCCTCAACTTCTCCCACTACAATTCATGGTGTCCAAGTTTGTTTGTTTTTTTAAAGGCGAAAGAAAGAAAAAAGAAAACAAAATCAGACTTTGGGCTAATCAGCATGTTAGTATCTACAAGTATGACATTGCCAACATCACAACAGTTATCAGAGAAAATGGTAGTGTACTTGAATACTAGCATTAGTACTGTGTTTTTTTCATAGTGAATCGGAAAAAGACAGGTATAAGCGCAGTAATGATGTTGAGGGCGGTATTTAGGTAAATCAAATCTACCCACGTTCCTTACACATTCAATCAACATTCCCTATTGAAGATTAAAACTGTTATTGACAGTATCAGAAATAGGGTAAATTTTACCAGACCCCCCCCCACCCCCCACCCCCTCTAAAACTGGAGCAAATGATCCTAATGGCAGATAGAAAAGACAGAAGGCCAAGTTTCAGTGAAAGATAAGATTCCATTAGTTTTGGAGAATGCAACATTAATTTGGAAAGTGAATAACTTGTCAGCTGATGACAAGTATCATGACCTAAACCTTTGACCTGTCCTTACCTGGGCCATGTTATATAATGAATGGTTTTCCTTTTCTCCCTCCCTACACAGACTAGTCCTAAAGTCAAGGCTTGTAACTGAATGATGTTGACAAACATTCATACCCCTAGACACAAACATCACTGAGGCCCTGTGAGTACACAGACTTACTTGAGATATCCATATTTATGAGCCAGTTCCACAGCTGCTCTACTTCTAATTGGTCCCATACCATAGAAAACTATATTGATGTCCCACTTCATGGGTTTTTCTCTACCAAACTGCTCTATGAAGTTTGCTTCATTCATTTCTAAACTTTTTGTTAGTCTGCTCACTGGAAAGGAGAGGTTGAAGCATGATGGTGCATGAAGGCGTGAATTTTTGCATATCATTACACCACAAGAAGTATCCCTGATAAGATGAGAACGAACACATTGCCACTAGCTTTTGCACTCAACTTCCCATGATTCCCAGGTGTATATGATGCATATTGTTAGAATTTCCTACAACAGGTGCTTTGTGCCTACAAGATGTGACCTTGTGAACTACTGGTAGAATCTGTGACTCCGCTACCCTTAATGGAAATGCTAGGCTGTCTACTGGCAGAATCTGTAACTCAGCTACACCTGGAAATAGTAGACAAGTGTGGCAGAGGTTACAGGTTATGGCAGTTCTAAACTCTTGCAACAGTACAATGTACTCTTTAGGGGGGTAGCCAGGGACCTCTAATCTGAGTTCTAGGCACACCTTAGTCTGGTATTCAAAACAAAGTAGCCATTGTAAAGTTTACACGTAGTGTTGACAGCAGTATTGGCACACATGACAAGAATGAGACATATAACTTAAATTATGGAGTTGTTTTTGTTTACTTTAGATTTGTGTAACAGTTATCTTTGAATGCATCATTCTCCTGATTACAGGATAACATAAATCTCAGCTGTCAGTTTAGATAAAACAAATAATGATTATAATCTCATTACATCATGGACTTTAATTTTGTACTGAATTCTAGCAGCTTCTAATGATGACAATTCTTACACTTAAGACTATCACATAGCTGCAGGTGTATACTATGACCCCTCCTAGATATAGAATTTTTTTTCCACAACCAAAGCTAGCTACAGTCCCCAGGCTAATGAACTGTAATGCGCTGGGAATCATGAACGGACATAAAAATAAGTTTCATTTGGGACAAAAAGCCAGGATTAGCTAAATGTGTATACAAGTACAGAGCGACAACATCCAGATAAAAATGGTAATTGGAAAGTATAGCATTATCTAAAGAAGAAAATAATGCAGCAAATATACACTACTGACAAAAAGTATTGTCACACCTTGTCGATGCCGTTATGTACATGGGTAAAAATGTTCACCAATGTATAAACATGGAATGAATGCATTTTGAATAAAGTTTGCCGAAACGCTGAAATAAGCCTGTCAATCAAGTATTTAATGAGCAATATCGGGCGATAATGTATGCAAATGATATGCAAATGAGGGGACCTTCATATATCTTAACAATGGGACAGTACCTGCATTCGAAATGACATAAATTTTGTCAAAAGACCTTTTTTTTCTTGTTGTGTCTGCAACCATTTCTACAAGTTCTAAGGTCTACATACACATTTTTCCCTCACTGCAACCTTTCTACAAGTTCTACATACATAAATATATGTAACGTGTAAGTGTTCATAAACTATACTTACATGGAATATTATAGGATTTATCTATTTTTCCAAAGTCTATCAGTTCATCAGGTTCCCTTACATCAACCAGCTGTATATCACCGGATTGAAGTAATGCTACCAAACCTTCATGGTCTATAGATGGAGCATCTGGATCAGGTTCACTGGATAGATATCTGTTATACTGCTGTGTTCGGTCTACAACAAATGAAAATTAAACGAGTGGTCATATTTATACAGCAAAGTAGAGTCTTGGAGTTCACAAGAAACAAAACACAGCTACTGAACAGAACATTGTTTTGGAAATCGGAACTACATAAATTTGATTGATTGATTGATTGATTGACTGACTGACTGACTGACTGACTGACTGACTGACTGACTGACTGACTGACTGACTGACTGACTGACTGACTGACTGATTGATAGGTTTACATGAGTGCATTTCTTTCTATGATTCTGATGTCAGTAATACTTTTTGGGTGCACCAGAGAAGAATCTCATCCAAACATTAATTCAGTTTAAAGTGGCACAAGCTTCTTTTTTACTAAAGTGAAAGTACTTGCACTAAACCTCAATTAAACTACTCTAGTGTAAGGTTATTCAACTTATTCTCTATGCATGTCTTCTGTGACATTACAGTTGTCTACATACATCATTGGAACAGTTAACTGTACAGAGGAAATTTCTGCAATATTTTTTATACATATGATATGTAAATTATGTCATCGGGTTGTTCATAAGTTATATCTTTATACCAGGTTGATTTGTCAATTGCAAGTGGTGGTCAAGAATGCTTCAGTCAGTACAATACTTCAAGTACCTTTTAAATACGTATTTATGTAGCAAAGATTGCAGCAAAAAAATATAAGCTCAGCTTGTGCCCCTTTAAATAAACCTCCTTGCTTCAAGAATCAAGAATATTTCTACATGCTTTTGGGTCTAATATGATGACTTATGTGACAGATCTCATGGTTACCAGTAATGAGTGATTAATAGGTTTCAGTCAAAAAAATGTAATTTTACAGATGGAACAAAATTTCACACAACAAAATGTTCTGATCTGACTCGTGCCCCGAAGTATGACTGTTACTGTGTTAGGTCTGAGATGAAACAGACACGTCTGTTTGCTAATATTAGTCACAGTAGTGCCATGTTTAGTATTTAAATGATGAAAATTCTAGGAACTGACAGATACATGTATCCTGGGAAGAAGTATGAAATATTAGACTGACTGACTGACTAACTGACTTTTGGGGCATTCTGTGAGCTATATCTGATGTCATCTACTGTAAATGTTAATATATAACATTTTTCATGACAAGATTACATCATCTCTTTGCCATATCAGACACTCCCACTCATTCACTACACCCAAACTTTTTGTATCCTTCAAATTTTCCTTCTTAATTTTTTGAATTTCTTGTTGAAAATAAGGTGTATAACTCTACTGTCCCCACAAATCATCACTGTGACAGTGCTTACCTACCCACATGACCAATGCTTGGAAGAAAAGTCCATTTAGGACCATGTTACAAAGTCCACCAAAATTTTCTCCTTTGTTTCTTTCTCTGAATTCTTAAAATTGGCATCAGAATACTTTTGCTCTAATTGAACTGTCCTACAAATCAGCATGATGTAAACACACACCCATGTACTTTATATACAATTTAACTGATATAAGTATGCCTGTTTGTAGCCAAAACAAGTTTCTTTGGTATATGAATATGCTACTAAAAGGTCACAGTGTCCAACAGTTCACCCCCACACACAAGTCACACCACTCCCCTGACCTAGGGGTCACTTGGTAAATGTTTACGTTAAAGGTTTGACCTTTCTGATGAATACAAAGTCACAAGAGAATACATAGTGCTAGTAGTGAAGGTCATATAATACAATGTAAGTTCATTCATGGAACCAAAATATATTTGAAATTATACGATTTATGTTATTGCTTTACAAGTCAATGAGCCTAACAGCACAATCCGCCATTTTTTTCACTTGTATGAAAGAAATTAGTATCTCACGTGGAGGGTCTATGCTCTGAGCCTGTTTATCAAAATAATGATATGCATCAAATAAAATAAATAATTAAAAAATCTATGGATATACAAATATAGCTATGAAATGAAACAAACTGTAATACATACTAATAGTGTGTTCATTATTGTTGTAACATTATTATACATGAAATCCTCATGACAGTGTTAAGGTGTTCTTGCAAAGATTTCGGTAAAATATCCATGAATGTGTAAATTTTACTACACTTTCCTCCTCTTTGTTATCAGGATTTTGAAACCTAACCTAAATTACCTTTTATATCAATGATTTTCTAAACGATATTACAATAAAATGAAAATTCTAAAACACAAACCCATCCATTGCTATGCTCTGCGTAAAAACATATTAGTGTCAAGGAACTCCCCAGACTGTAAACAAGTCACTGTTTTGTAAGATATTGTGTATGAAGTTACCTTCGAACAACAAATTCCTAACACTACATGGTAGGATATCTTCTAGCTTCTCCTGTGTAAGTCTTCCATTGTAGTAAAATAAAGCTATCACCGCAAATAAAACAATAAACAGGTGTACAATTCTACTCTGTGCTAGACCACTGAGACCCATGTTTACATGTAGTATGAAATGAGATGCTATGCAAAGCTGTTTTTGATTTGTTCTTTTCAAGGTCGTCTGAGGTCGACTCCCACTGTGACCCAATAAGGGGACTTGTTATGTAGATATGACTGCCATCTCTTCAGCCACAGCAGCTGTTGCCAGCAGACAATACTTAACCAACTACTTGATTGCACAACACTGCAAGTATTGGATCACCACTGATCAATGTTTCAACATGTAGCACTAGATATGTTAAAGTGGCCATATGGATGGATTTTGGATTTTTAATTTATAAAACAATTTTATCAAGGCTTCCTACTTGAAAAATCAACATGAAATAACAAATGCCAAGTCCCTATTTGTAATTCAATAAATGGCAAAAGACTGATATTAAGTGTGTAAAATGTTCGTTATTGTACGTACGATAACACACTTTTTTTAGACATTTTTTAGCTTTTTGCACTGTATTGAGTTACAAACATGAACTTGGTCTATGTTATTTCACATTGATTTTTCAAGTAGGACACCATGATAAAATTGTTTTATAAATTAAAAATCCAAAATAAATGCCCAATTCTCATCCATCATTATCACTTCTCATTTTTGAGTTTCAAAATTATTGGGGGTGGGGTTCATTTTAATTTCCTAATACAATGTAATCAGCTTACTTGATACAAACTAACTGATATATGCATCGATTCATTATGTATACTGATTTGTTTTATTTGTTCTTTATCTGTTCACTTCAACAAACTGACATAACCAACAATTAAGAATTTGTCAAATAACATATTTTGAACTTATAATTCTAGTATTGTAACAGTAGACCACTCATTATCAGTTATATAATTACTGTTTGCTGAGAGCACACAAACCCTGTTCCTATCTATAACACTAACACATTGTAGTCATGGCAACTGAAGTTAGGTGGCTGGATCATAATCTGCACATAATCTGAATGGCTAAAGTCCTTATGCAAAATCTGAAACCTGTTTGTGTGTGACTAAACCAAGCTGTATAAATGGGGACTTAGTAGGATAGAGGTTGCGATGTGAAGGATTTAATCATATACACTCATAGGGGTTGTCATGAATTGCATTCCATCCATACTCCCCTCCGACACCCATCCCCCATACGCACACACACCTGTAGTTCAGGAAGTACAAGGGCAATACTATTATGAGTCTATTCCAAGGATGATATTGGGAACATAGTGCAATAAACTACTACAAAATGCATTGTTAATTTCATACATATATATGTTATGAGTTCAGGAGTTTTAGCAATATGTTGGTCCATAAAACAGCTAGAAGAAATGTCCTGTTGTGCAGGCCCAAGTTGTCAGGTTGATACAAATCTGGGTGGAAGATATACATACTGAACTTTACACTAGTGTTTGCATAGCAAAAATTCATATGACAGTCAGACAACACTCATATTTATGTGAAATGTGACAAATTTCAGTGAAGTACTAGTTTTAAAAACACCCTGTTCAGTGTTCATCATATAGATTTTATTGGCCCTGACTACAATGCTTACTGTGAAATAGTCTAAAATAATGATAACTGTTAGTCTGTGTGATCCTATGATGTGACAAACATAACACATTACATTGCATTTGTGGGATAATGAGGTCTACTACATTGTATGTTGTCCATAATTAAATAAACATAAATTATCTACAATGTAACCACATTGCATTTGTGGGATAAAGGAGGTCTACTATGTTGTCCATGGTTTAGTTAACATAACATGTCAGCTAGGGTATATTGTGAACATGTTGACTGGCCATGACACAACATACTTCTGTTCCCCTCGAGGGCGGCCTGTTGATCACCCCAAAACCAATCTATTTCCTGAGGGCCTTTAGGGATCCTGAAGATTATTATATACATATTACCTGGCTATGAGGACATTAGTTATCAGCACTAGGGGTGTTACGATATCTACCAGCCCTTGAATAAGGCCAGGCTATAAGTGTTCTATAATACATCTTCAGTACATCTTCTTTCCACAGTCAGAGCAAATCCCCAATAAGACTTCAGTGCTACATAAGTATTGCCCTAGTTGGATAACAGAACGCTACTACTACTAGTACTAATAGTATCCCTATATGAAAATTGAAATCACTGTGGGTCAAGGCCACACCAAGTCATACGATCTAAGCCAATCACACAGTGAAGGCTATAGGAAAATGATGTATTAGAAATATGTATGTCAATAGTAACATACAGTGACAAATGAAGCAATTAGTGTGTATACAAGAATAAATTAGAACAGTTATACTTATTGATAAAACTTTTTCGGTGACAATATTTTACCCACAACTCTCCACGGTACAATATCTTACCCACAACTCTCTCTAATTGGTATGCTTGAAAGTTTCTTAATTTTATAACTTCTTCAATAACCCATATTTGTCAACATTTTAAGCATCATCATTACATTTAATCAATATGTAACAAAAGTATGTTTAGGAATCAAAAATGTCTAAATTTTGCATAAAATGTGTTAACAACTAAATGAAACATGTACTGTCAATAAAACACTTTTCAATGTCAAAGTATCATTAACTTTGGTAGACACTGTATGTTTATGATGAGTTTAGTATGTAAATTTCTTTTGTCATACCTATTCAAATAAATCTATAGCTTTGACAAAGTCATAACAGGTGTATATATTTTCCTTAGTTTTGTAGAAAATATTTTGCATGTCTTTCAAGAGAATCTGTTGACAAATTTCTAAAATTGGTACTCTTTCTACAATAAATCATTGATACCAGAACCAATGAAAATATGTATTCAGAAACTCATCAGTGTCAATTCTACATTTTGAAAATGGCAAAAATATTCTTACATACACAGGTAAGATTTGTCTCGCTTCAAGGAGATGATGTCTAACAGTACAAATCAGAGAGAATTGTGGGTAAAATATTGTAACCCCCCCCTCTCTCTCTCTCTCTCTCTCTCTCTCTCTCTCTCTCTCTCTCTCTCTCTCTCTCTCTCTCTCTCTCTCTCTCTCTCTCTCTCTCTCTCTCTCTCTCTCTCTCTCTCTCTCTCTCTCTCTCTCTCTCTCTCTCTCTCTCTCTCTCTCTCTCTCTCTCTCTCTCTCTCTCTCTCTCTCTCTCTCTCTCTCTCTCTCTCTCTCTCTCTCTCTCTCTCTCTCTCTCTCTCTCTCTCTCTCTCTCTCTCTCTCTCTCTGCCCATGTTCCTTGGTTCAGATATCAATTGTTTATTGTAGAAAGAGATAGAAATTGTAGAAATATGTCAATAGACTTTCTTGAAATATATGCAGAATATTTGCAACGAAACTAAGGAAAAAATATGCACCTGTTATGACTGCCAAAGATAGAGATTTTTCTGAATAGGTATAACAAAAGAAATTTACATATTAAAACTCTTCATCATTGATACTTTGACACTCAAAAGTATAACACATTTATAATACCTGATGTTCAATAGGGTGGGTACTCACAAACAGTAAGAGTATGTACAGCAGTTTTGAACCCCCACCCCCCTCCCTTTTTTTGACTCTTGATTTTATCAGCATCATGTAGAGGTTTGATCCCCTTTGTTGAATGTATATATGACCTTCAACCCCATATATAGGACAACACAGTTTCCAAGTAGCCGATTTTCACATTTTGCCAAGATTTTGTTAATGCTATTTAATGGCTAAATGTTGACCTGACCCCTAGTTTATGATTGAAATGTAAACTTTTTCTGACCCCCATTCTGTTCAGTACTTTGAAAACAAATAACAATACAAAAACACAGATAACATGTACACAAGCTGCTTATGAATCTTGCTGGCACAGTGACTTGCATTATGATTTAATACACCATTATTTATTTTGTTCAGAGTTGACCTAAAGTGGTAGCAATACTGACTTGGAAAGTTGGCAAAACACTAATAATCAGATTCTTTCATTTGAAACCAATGGCAAACTCAGAATTAGTACAAACTGTGTGGTGGCATTAATGTTATATACTTTGATGTTCCATGCTGAATATCGCACAATTCTCTTTGATTTGTACACTCATACACTTTCAAGGTAGGCAAATTCCACCACTGTACAGGGTTTTTTAAATTATTTTTTTGGAAACATTCAAACTGTAGAATTGCTACTGATGAGTTTCTGAATACCCATTTTCATTAGTTCTGATTTCAGTGATTTTTGGTGGAAGGAGAAAACAAATTTTTATGAAATTAGTCAGATTTCTAGACATGCTATACCTTGTTGAATATTATATAGCACAAGAGTGCTTACAAATTAACAGAAAAGTTACAAGTTTTGCAAAGAAATGTCCAACCAGTTAAATTTTACGCGTTCTGCTGTGAATAACATACTTTTCAATGTCAAGAAAACATCAGTAAGTACTAGTCGATTTGTCCTGAGAGTTTTAATATGTAAATTTCTTTTATTCTACACATTCAGAAAAATCATCATCCTTATAGTGGAGTCGTGATAGGTGCAACTTTTCCCCTTAGTTTCATTCTATAAATATTCTGCTTGGCTTTCAAAAGTCGGTTTGAAAACATTATAAAATTGCTTTTTTCTTCCACCAAAAGCCACTGATATCTGCACTACTGAAAATGGACATTTCAAAACATATCAATAATAACTTTAAACTGGTGAGATTTGTCTGAAATAAAAGAGTTTTAATGTCTGAGCACACAAATAAGAGGGAGTTGTCGACTATTCATCGTACTGTGAGGTGTAAAATATGATGACGTTACATATCCGCTACAATAACATCGTTATATCACACAATTCAACTGTCTACGCCGTCTGGCACTCACCTGGGACTCGATGAATGTGGCCTAGTTCTTGCGACACGCCGCAATCACCAATTTGTATTCTCTGTAGCGCCGATAGTGCTCCAACATTCCTCACAATAAAGACTCTGGATTTGCATTGAGTTGAGAGAGCTCTACAAACTCGCAGTGTGCGAAAGAGTGACATTTTATCGTAATATTTCTATGAAATCTAAGCCCCAACAATTTTGGTCGTCTGCAAAACAGCGACCTAACTTTTGATCTGACCTTTAGAAGCCTCGATATCATTACATTAGGACGCCACCATACAGCATGTACAGCGTAAAGCAATATTTCTTTTGTTTTTTGTCTACCCTCTTTTTTGTGCTGTAGGACAGGAACGACCATTCCATACTTGACAGGAAACACTTACTTTTCTGGCCTCTTTTCTGTGCAGGACAGCGTTTCAACGTTAACGTATTTATTGCTGGTAAATTCTTTTAGTGCAGAGAAGGGTTTTATTCCTTTTTTGAAGTAATTTTTAATAAACTTTTGTTTACATATTTGTAATGTGTAAATATCTCCTACACGAATTGCCATATGAATTTAAAATCCACCTATTCATTCTAAACATGCCAACATATAATAACAAGTTACATACACACACACACACACACACACACACACACACACACACACACACACACACACACACATACATACATACATACATACATACATACATACATACATACACACTGACAGACACAGTATACAAACATGCAAACATATGCATGCATGCATACATGCAAACATCCAGACTCAAATACAAATTGGTACATTCACACACGCTTGCACGCATGTATGTTCACACTGAATGACACAGACAGACAGACAGACACACACACACACACACACACACACATACATACATACATACATACATACATACATACATACATACATACATACATACACACACACACACACACACACACACAATACACTAAGTCTTATATCATTCCCTGTACCAAATTTTATTGCATCCACTCATTTCAATAAAAAAAGGAAACATTTCAAATACCATGTTATTACTAGCCCTGTAAAGACAATATTCCAGACATAAATACTTCACTCAGTATAAATTCAATACTTACAGGAATTCATAACTGAAAAATCAATATAATTTACAAACAATACATTGAGATTTCAGTGTTCAAGCACCTTTATGTATCAAACTGGAAAAGTCTAATTTCTTTCAATACATCTGTACTGGTTGTTTTCACAAAAATTTATCAATCAAGGTGTCCATTACATTTTTAATGACTTTGAATTTAAATTTGTACCATGGTTACCTAGTGTCTTAGTTTTTACTATCAGTAAAATATCATGACAGATCCTGGAATGACTCTTCCAGAAACTTGCTGCTCTATTCCATTTCAACACTACACAACAAACTTATGTTGAAAACCAACAATGCATAATATGAGCGGTGTTCTCTCTAACTTATACTTACTAAGATGTATTTGCATACTAGTTGAGATGGTGATATGATATTGTCTACTTCAGAATGAACTTTGAGTTTCTCAAAATAAAGTACAGTGACTCAACAAGAGTGTCAATGATGGTGAATCTTTCAATCTCCCACTATAAGTACTAAAGTGTTATTTTCATGTGAGTATTAACCCTATTTGACAAAGCTCACAAGATTAATGTTAGCCACCTTTCACTTTATAAAATATTACTCATCCTCAACAAAAATCTAGGGAGCCGTGCATATGAGACAACTTTACCAAGGAAAATATTTACACCTGGAAAAGGGCTACGTATATGCATAATAGTGAGAGTTTCTCAACATAGACGTTCATGGCATGATCTGTACTAATAGATCATGTCTGTACATAAACTCATAGTGTATGGTACTTTTATTTTGGGTTATAACAAATATACAATAATATTGCATAAATTACTAACTCAACTTGCTGCATTACTGAAAATCTTCAAAAACGCTTCAAATCAAGGCAAAGTCACTGCATCAATTTTGTCTCTATTACTCTAGATATTATTCTGCTTGAAATTCTATCCATAATACAAAGGCTATCATCTTTTTATAATCTTTAAATTTACTTTTCTCTGTTTATTACATAAAACATGATCAAGCCAAAAGACCTTCATACTGGAATGTCATGTGATAGAACCTCATCACATAAGGTGTGATTATCCCGGAGACTTGGCTATCTCTGGCTTGAAAATGTCATTCACCTGAACAGTCAAGCCAGTATGTCAAGTTAGATAGCCAAGTCTCTATGTTAAGCCAGTACGTCAAGTCAGATAGCCAAGTCTCTGGGCTATACTGTCAAGTCAGATAGCCAAGTCTCTGGGACATACTGTCAAGTCACTATGTCAAGTTAGATAGCCACATTTCTGGGCTACACTGTCAAGCCAGTATGTCAAGTCAAACAGCCAAGTCTCTGGGCTATACTGTCAAGTCAGTATGTCAAGTCAGATAGCCAAGTCTCTAGGCTATAGTGTCAAGCCAGTATGTCAAGTCAGATTGTCTGGTCTCTGGGCTAAACATGCATACTAGGGTATGTTGGATAAGGGCATTCAGTATTCTCTGTGGCCCTGTTGTCAAGAGTATAGCAACAATAAAACAGACAGTTTTATCTTTATCAATTCTCTGTTATGTACTCAAATGTAGCACAAATCTATATGATTCATAGTCGCGGTTACCCAGACTCTTGCCATTGAGGGCATAACCCACGGGCATTTTGCCCTCAACAGCGAGAGTCTGGGTGACTGAGACTATACGACTCAACATTAACATGAACATCTCTGTAAATTTCTACTGAGGTGTTCCTCTAAATTTATCATCAAGCTAGGATCATGTACATGTCATTTGGTACTGTTTATGTTTCCAACATCTTTCTCCATGTATATTGAATGAGCTCATTTGTTTGTTTGTTTGTTTGTTTCATGTTCTCTTAAAGATCCATTATGTATGATACACTCTTTGCATTATGGGATCAATAAAGAATGTAAACGTACAATAGATGTGCAATATGGTATTAGTCTAGGTCCTGACAGTGACAGTATTACCAGTATATACTACAATCCCAGTCTAGTTAATGCCCTTGCTCAAGGTTAAGTGTTGTTCAACCCCCATGGTGAGCGAAGTGCAAATGGCGCATGTCAGCTAGTAGTAATCCATCACAAATTGGCAGGCTGTCGTCATCACTCATTAATATTAATTTGTACAGCTGATTCAGTTTCAACTAAATGTCCAACCAGGACCTCCACCTCCAGTCTATTTAAACTAAAATCACGTTGGGGCGCCATGATGTCAACATGTTTATGTGACTGCCATAGGGGAGAGCACAGATATCTGTATTCAAATGTGACAGATGTCATCATGTTTACATGAATGCCATAGGGGAGAGCACAGATATCTGTATTCAAATGTGACAGATGGCATCATGTTTACATGAATGCCATAGGAGAGAGCATAGATATCTGTGCTCAAGCAAGAGGATTGACTAGACTGGGATTGTAGTATGTAATACGGTTCCTGTCAGGACCTAGACTATATGGTATTGACCAATCAAACATTCTCTAAGAATCAGCCTATTGGTGAGAAGGATGGCTTGTACCAGAGTCACAGAAGCTAACACAATAATTCTGCTTTATAACATAACAATGCCACTAAATAGGCCATTCTATGTACATAAACAAAACTACACAAATATGATATAGTAATCTAGTTATAAAACTAGTAAGTGTGCCAGAAAACACTAAATTGTAAATTTGAAAAAGGTAAGATCAAATTACAACTTGGACCAGCCAGTTATAATATATCATATATTTCATTGTACTATTTTGCATACTATTAGCCACCTCACACTAGTCATTACTATTAGTTCAATTATTAATCTTTATAGTTGCATAAAACATTTTGTGCAGACAATGAATGTATTTAAACTTTCAACTGAAAACAAAGGTATACATAACAAAAGACGGCATATATTTCATATGCTTTTTAACATATATAAGTAATATAATGGTGAACAACTGAATAAATGTTTTGTTAATTTTTCTACAATGACAATGGCTAAAAATGCAGCAAATATGGATAAGCCATCACACAGACAATGCGAGGACATGTTAAGAACAAATGCCTTTGGTGATCTGTTTTAAAGGTAGCATTTGCAATGAAAAAGGTAAACAGTGTCCATCGACAGTACCCAAATCTAGTTAAAGAAAGTTTTCAATTCGTGCCATTTTAGCATTTCTCATCCCAAACCGTATAATCGTTACATATACTAGTATGCCCAAAAAGTATTTTGCTAGCTTTATGTTGACGTTTTGTATCCTGAACATTGCCAAGGTCAGTGGCCATCACAATCAAACTTTAGGTGGTGCTTTACTAAGTGAAGCATATTTACCATAATAGTACAGAGTGCCATCAGTGGTTAGGATAGTGGTAGACAAAAACAAGTAACAACTAAATGGTGATTCTAATATTACTAAATCTGATATGATAACTTCCTGAAATAATACAGTTCTCTGAAATATTACAGGACCAAAGCAGTCTCAGTGCAGTCAGTATAAAACACATAGATCCCTTATGTCAGATAAGATAAAATCTACTGAAAGTCAATCAAAAGTGCAAACAAAATAATCACATAGGAGGAAATGTAAATCGATATTTTTAATCAATCACTTAAAGAATTTGTACAGTGCAAAAAAAATAAATTAAAAAAAAAGCAAACAGTACTTCTCCAATATTCACTAGATTGAAGCAAAAGGTTCAGCAAATATACCATAATACAACACCCCTCCCCTCAGCCCCTCCCACAAACATGAATATTGCACAGCACACCCACCATCCATACCTCAAGAGTTTTCTACATACCAAGTTATAATACAATATAATTTGAAATATTCAACGTCAAAAAGAAGTGTAAAGTAGGAAAATAGTTAGTGTTTAAAGCTATTTCCTGACAGTCTTTCTTTTCAAAATCCCCACATTATAATACAAACATGTAAGAACAATGCAGTCAGTACATCCAAACTAACAATGTTACATTTACAAACTTTTAAGTCTTCATTATAGAAGTTACAAGTAACGTTACATACCAATTCCTATATATGCACATCATTACCATAGAATTACAAAACATCTGACACTTGCCAACACTTGACACTTTTGTACAACCAATCTGTACAGTTTCACCAACCCCATGTGAACCAATTATGTGCTGATATTGTAAAACAAACATTGTGAACAAAACTGTATACATTTTCCAGACTTTACACAAATATAATTTAGCATTTTTTTCCAGGAATGATAAAAGAATTTAGAGATAGAAAATATCGATTTCATAATTCATCAAATCTGACTTGGAGAGGAGGGTATGCCATGACTATAGGCTTTGTAACAAAGACAGTCTAAACTTAACGACAAATCATTTGTAAGTTATTTTGTTAGCGTTCATTTGATATCATCTCTCTCTAACAACTATCATCTATAAAAGTACTGAGTATTACTATAGTATATGTAATATAATATAATTTCTATATCGAGTCAGTTTTCATATGAGTTATTTGAAAGGACAGGCACTGAAATTTGGGACTGACTTGCAATTATTCCAGTCAGATATTTATGAAGGTACCAGACCCCTACTCTAAGATATCGAAGTCTGTGATTTAATTGTGTAGTATACTCTATTAGCACATAGGATTAAGGCATTCACATTGTAACCTCTATCCTACCAGGTCCCCAATTATACAGCTGGGTTGACTGAGGCACAATCGTGGTTCAAATCTTGTCTGAGGACTTTAGCCATTCAGAAACAAATGGCAACAGACCTCAAATCTACAGATTCCAAACTGGCCATTCTAACCATTCGACCATCATGACTATATGAGAGTTGAAACAAAGTCACTCAAGAACACGGATATTATGTAGACACGCAATGCTACCACAAATGAAATCAATCAACTGTGAACATATACTTCATTCACAGTCCCTATAGAGAGACTGTGCTATGCACATGATAGAGAAACTGTGCTCGATCATTTCATTACTTTGTGCTTGAATTTCCTACTAAGATAAATAATTTCTCTGAAGGCTAAAATATCAGTCATGCAGAAATAGCATGTCTCTGACACAATTAGTTGTCTTATATTTATGTGCGCTTCATGCGAGGGATTTCACCATCACTGAAAAACCTTAGTTGCCTGGATCTTATTTTCACAGATTTGATAGATGTGTAGAAAATTTTGTTTAAGTGGCATATTAGTCTGTAACTGCACCCAATTTCTGTTAAAGTCAATATACAAAATGAACATAAAATATACTAAAACTTATTCAAGCAGAACTAGCAGCAACTAGGATGTTATTTTGAAACTGTTTTGCTAGATATAATGACTTACTCATAATATTGTACACACTGAACAGTACTGAATCATCTGTGGGTATTTGTGTAGCTGTACACATACTAGTAACATGGTACAATAAATCCAATCAAATTGATTTTCGAGTTCACACCCTAAATCAGCCCCAGAAAAGATCACAATTTCAACCTATTAGCACAGTACTACTTATGGGTAAAATTGACCTCTTATTACCATATACAATGTTGGCATTTTAACAATTTTCAGTGAATACAGTACCAGTGTTGACACACCATGATATGACACACCATGATACATGTATATGCTTTTCAGCATACAATCCATTGCAGCCTCTATTAGCACATAGGATTAAAGCATTCACATTGCAACCTCTATCCTACCAGGTCCCCAATTATACAGCTGGGTTTAACAATTTTCAGTGAATACAGTACCAGTGTTGACACACCATGATAGAGATGATTAAAGTATGTACAAAGAGGTTTGGTAACCCAAAATGACACATTTCTTGCATATTTTGGTAACTAATTGTTAGACATGATTCAATATGATCTAGTAACTGACATAAAGAATATTATTTTACAACAAATTGTAACCACCAGGAACCATAATATTACACTCTGTGTTATTCTCTACCTCACAAAGTTTGACTTTTTTCTCCTAATTCCAAACACAACAAAACTTCTTTACAAAAAATGTTGTAGCAATTGTTATTAATGGGGCACAGTTTGTTAACTTTATGGTTTTTGGTGGCTACTTTTGTTTCATTTTGAATTATGTATTATTCCGACATCTTAGTGAGGTCTAAAAACCGGTACAAAGTATACAGGTATCAGACTGTAAGAGTTACGCCATGTCGTTCTCCTCAACGGCTGTAATGTGTGAGGGCGCTCAATCATGGCATAACTTACAGACTACTACTAGTACAATAACCGGTCAATTCTTAGTAATGAAATTTCTTCTCACAGAGTCAAAATATTTCTTGGAAGCAAACCCAAATTTTCGCTAACATCTTGTCAGCATTGTCAGGGGTGTACTAGTACTTCAGAGTGATCAATTCTTGCTTACAATGCCTTTTTGTGTAGACACCCTCATCTCTATCATGACCCTGATGTTGACAATAAGCTCATATAAACATTTTGATATGAATTATATTTATATTACACACTGACTTGCAAAAATGGGTCTTTGGTTATAGATGTTAACAAAATATGTTGAGTACCCAACTATATTAATTTCACAATTATAACATTCACTTCCCGATAAATGTTTCAACTCTAATAAACGCTATTAAACAGTGACATTTTTGAAATGTTCTACACAATGTCCCATGTGCACAGTTCATACACAAACACAAAGGTGAAAATGAAATATTCAACATTTTTACAGACACTTTATGACAAGAAGAAAAGAAGATACGAATTGATCTGTGTATTAATAGCATTAAAAATATATTACTTTATACAAAACAACACACAGTGAGCTTCACACTTTATTCTTATCACATGGTTGATCAACCTTGTCAGCTGCAAACATTTTCCCGCCAAAATCTATGCAACAGAAATTATCAATTTTGGCATTTTTTGTGAGGCATTTCAGGTTATTTTTTGACTGCAAGTCTATATATTGCTATCTTTGTTAAATGAATATGAAACAAAATTAAAGATTTAGAAAAAGAACATTTCACAACATTTTTATTATTACATTGTTATTTTGTTGGGAAAGCCTTAAGATAGCTTGTTTATTACATACCCATGTTATAAACAACTTATCACACATAAATCCATGTAATACAGATTTGTTATCACATCCCCATTTACTCATGTGACATGTTCAGCTAAGCATTATTACATTGTCATTTTGTTGGGAAAGCCTTAATATAGCTTGTTTATTACATACCCATGTGATAAACAACTTATCACACATAAATCCATGTAATACAGATTTGTTATCACATCCTCATTCACTCATGTGACGTGTTCAGCTAAGCATAACTGCGATGTCTAAAACAGAAAACATACTACATCATGCATGAAATAATCTAAAAAGCAAGCTGTATGTTTGTGATCTGATCAGACAGTAGTGTAAATTTTAATCATCACTACTGAGGGACTCATCAGCACTGCTTTCTGCATCACTGACATCGACAACAACATCTTCCTCTTCATACCCATAGTCAGTAGTTTTGCGTTCTATGGCACCATTTTTAGACCCTGTCCAACAAGGTCCCACGCAATCTTCTTGGTTTGTGTCTGCCTTGGTTTCTGATTTCAGAGGTCGTACAGAATGAATACCCTGCCATTGACTCCTCTCAAAAGCCATTATACAATGTAAATTTCCTCCAACTTTTTTGGTCTTTCTCTTCTGAATGCCCAAATGAACTTTCCTGATATTTAGATACTCAGGACTCTGTGAGGTCAAGTCTTTCACTACATCCTCCCATCTATTTGGACAAAAAGTAAAATAATTACTATCCTAAGGGGTCTGTACAGTTAGACAAATAGTAAAATAATTACTATCCTAAGGGGTCTGTGAAGTTAGACAAATTGTGCAATAATTACTTTCTAAGGGGTCTGTACAGTTAGACAAATTGTACGATAATTACTACGTCTATCCTAAGGGGTCTGTAAAGTTAGACAAAAAGTAAAATAATTATAATCCTATTAAGGGGGTCTGTAAAGTTAGACAAATTGTACAATAATTACTATCTGTAAAATTAGGCAACTTGAATTGTAAATTACTTACTATGCTAAAGGGATTAGACAATAATTAGTATCCTAAGGGGTCTGTAAAGTTAGACAAATTGTACGATAATTACTATCCTAAGGGGTCTGTAAAGTTAGACAAAATGTAAGCAATCAACTTATCAGTCAATTTACAGAAGTTATATACTAATAGCTCAAAGTACCGATGAGCTGCTCAGTTTACTTTATGAATGATCACTTATTTTAGAAAGAAAGTTCATGAATTTCCAACCTTATGAACATCTTTACTGAGATCATGGTAAACACGTCAAAATACTACCAGAAACCTGGCACTATATCTCACATTAGAAATAAATTGTTATCACCTTATCAACATTTCAGTAGTAAATACTGTACTGAAGCTATTATCATTGAGGGTGTGAAATTTTTCAAAATTTTTTTAGAAGTATGAAAATGAAGTTCAGCAATCACATTGAAGCCAGACTCCTCCCCCTAAATGAACGATGTTTGCTTATTGACCTTGTGTGACATTGAGTGACCATTATACTACTGACCCAAAGATGAGAGTCACTAGTTGGAAATACAGCTGAGTTTAAAATGCACTACATTGATGAAATTACTTACTTGACACACTGTATTCCTGCATGTCTACGACTAGTATCTCCTATTAGGATCCATGTATCTACTTCAGCATCAGATAAGTTTTCACTGCAAAGACAACAATGAGTAATTATCATTTGCAACATGGAAAAAAAACAAATTAGTCCCATACACCTAACTCCCCCCCCCACACACAAATGTCCACATCCCTTATACACATGCATGCACACACACACACACGCACACGCATGCACACACACACATACACACACACACACACACATACACACAAACGTCCACATCCCTTATACACATGCACGCACACATGCACATGTATGCACACACACACACACACACACACACACACACACACACACACACACACACACACACACACACATACACACACACACACACACACACTGTCACTACACTGTGAAATACACATGGCTTATTTCTTGCAGAAGTCAAATAAATACATTTACAAATGCTGCCAGGTCACTCAAGCACCTAGAAATACTGTCATGTACGGATTCAATGGTTATCTACTACAAGTACAATTTGGAAATGCACCATGAAAGGGAACTTCTTCTATTGATGACAAACAACAATGAACATTGTATGGACATGTGAATGATTAGATGAAAGGGTGGATGGTGTAATAAAATTAATAAAGTGCTTGGGCAATATCACAATTTAATGCCTGCCCTTGAGCTGGCACTCGTTACCCAAATTTTTATGATGCTCTCGTTTTCAGCATGGGCATCATGAATATTTTGATAAAAAGTGCCAGCCTTTGTGCAGGCACTAGATTGTGATATTGCCCTCACTGGCATGTGTTATCATTTAAATATCAATGTACAGATCACTATAATCACTTACCTATATGCATGTACAGCTTTCTGAGGCACATTTTCATATCCTATAGGACAGAAGTAATGGTTTTGACAGTGGTATACAAAGGTGATAGCTGAGTCTTTTAATCCAGATCTGACCAATCGTAGTGCTTCATCTGATGTTCTTCCCATAGTTCTTCCTTTACCATGTGGTTTATACAGGTAGTAGGAACGACCCCTTACATTGTAGTAGTCGTTCAGTTGTTTGAACCATCTGTCATTCATACATAGAGAAATATAAAATGACCAAATTGAAAGGCCGAGTTTGGATGAAAATCGAGATGTGAAAAACAGACAGAGCTCTAGAAGCAGAAGATTCTCAAAGACTAAAGTTTCAATCCCAGGTTCTCACATTAGTGTTATCTTATCAGTGGAGCCATGAGGATTACATAGGGTTATTATTTTGTTCTGGGCCAACTTTTTTCTATAGCTCTGTCAGACAACTATTTTTCACAAATTTTAATTTTTTTTAAAGACCCAAGTTAGACTAGGATTAAAATTTAGATGTGAAAACTACTTGTTTGGTAGAGCTATTGAAAAAGTTGGACCAGGTCTAGAACATCAAAATGATCATACTTAACACTTTGGGCTCCACTGCTAAGGTAACATGCAATTAAATGTAAACCAGGGACTAAATTCTTGTCCTTTTAAGTTAAATGTTGCCAAGGTTCTCATTCTTATATACTGTATGTCTGTACTTTTTCTGAACATTGCATAATTCGTCGTTTAACGTTAGTTCAACTTGACATTAAAATCAACATTTTCTTGACAACAAATAAACTGATACAAACATACTTTTATATAGATATGTCATTTTCCATTTGGATAGTGAACTATCTCAGTGCTTAGCTACATATATATGCACTACCCGTCTGTTCTTAAGCATGACGACACTCAGTAATCACATTTATAGAAATTTACATTTTTTGTTATTTTTTGTTAACTTTGGACTCAAATTATATAGATTTATTCACTTATTGATATATAAAGTTTTGGTATAACCATGTCAACAAAGTTCTTGAAAGAAAAGGTGTAATCTCCTTATTCTGTTTGCAACTTGTCAGATATTGCTGGGGTTAACGAAAGTTCACTTCATTTGCCACGACCACAGACCTAAGATCTCCATAACACGACATATGGAATGAATATAAAACAATACTATAATCCATTGGGTTCATCCATTTCGATTGCTATCAAAGTAGAGTTAATCCCCCAAAAGTGAACTATTCAACACAGGGATTACAAATTTACATCAAGGAAAATTGCGGAGATTAACCAGGTCAGGAAAAGGGGTTTGAAATACAAGTTACTTTTGGAATGGGAAGTTAGATCACATTACAATTGTACATATTGACAACATAATACATTAATTTTTACAAATCAACTTGAGTCTACTTCTACACCTTACTTATATTTTATAATTGCATGAACAAAGATTTATTTAGACTTAACACATTTTTGTCAAGTCTTCTGATGAATTTTCCTTCTCATTTTTTTTTTATTTTTAAAAAAATAAATACTTTCGCATGCAAAGAATTTAATCCTAAGTGCTTGCATTAGTGTTATCTTATCAGTGGCGCCTTGAGAATTACATGGGATTAGTCTTTTATTCTGCACCATTTTTTTTTTCAATTATCTCTACCAGACAACTGTTTTTTTTATACCAGAACAGTAACATACCTGCACAATTCACATCACAATCCAAAATATAACTCTTTCATCACTATTCTTCTAGCAATGGTAATTTGTTGTCTAACTGCACTTAGTTGATATGAATATGTATTAGATGAGCAGATGTGACTATGAATTAGATGAATGGTACATATTCAGGGCTATCTAGCTATCTAAAGGTAATAACCACTTATGAGTCATGAAGTTATTGTTCATCTAATACATATTCATATCTGCTAAGCCCAAATAGGTAACCGCATACTACTGCTAGAAGAATAGTGGTTAAAAAGTCGTAATTTGGTGCAATGGAGTAAAATGTACAGGTGACAAGACAAGGTACACTTTCCATACAGAAGACTTGAGACAAAGAAGTGCAACATAAAGATTTAAGAAAGGATACACGTTTTAGGCCATAAAAATAAATACTAAGTCTTCAACAAGAGGCAGGAAGGTGCATGTCCAACAAGTGATATTGTGTCCTTTACAGCTAAGATGATGTTGGTTTGGTTTTTCACTCATGTAACATGACATTTTTTACACACACTCAGACAATTTATAACACAAAAAAAACAATTACATACTAGGTGCCATGTACAGTGGGGATGTAGAAGTAATCAAGTTGATATGTTGATTTATCAGTTAGAAAAAAAACAATTGAAGCCAGTAAAAACATCAAGTCCATGTGTAATGTTTTCAATCCTGTTTTTACTGCACTGTGAAAGAATAGCAATGCTTATCAGTGTTCAATGTGATTAGGCAAAGGATCCTGCTGTGTTTATTGTGTCTCTGCTATTGTTAGTCTAGAGTTGAAATTTGTCTGTCTGTGTCTAAACATAATGTCCTATGAGTGAAACACCAAGCCTACATCATTTTAGCTGTAATGTCCTACGAGTGAAACACCAAGCCTACATCATTTTAGCTGAAAACATGACCACATACCTCATGAGAGTTGCATTCCCTGTAAAAGGACCAAATCTGATTTCACCAAATGGTGGATTAAAACCAAGTACTGTCAATGCTTCCTCCTGTGTGATAGGCTGTAAGCTAAAATAAAGAAAACATTTAACTTGTTACTAATATGATCTTGAAATAACAGAGTGGAGTCATGATGGTTGAATGGTTACAGTGGCTGTCTCGGAATGTGGAAGTTGTTGGTGGAAACGTGAATGGATAAAGTATTTGGCCAAGAATTCAACAATGATAGTGCCCCTGACATCCCAGCTGTATAATTGGGGACTTGGTAGGATAGAGGTTCCAATGTGATTGATTTAATCTTATACACTTACAGAGGATGTAGTGGAGTCTATACTCCCCAGGGAGTTGAAGATGTTATCAAGTGCCAGTGTGCCAATATGGTTAAGTTATTTATTAACTGGTCTTTAAATCTGAGAACTGCTTGTCCTATCAGTGGTCAGTTTTTTCTCTCCTTTGCTTTTCACGGCTGCCCAAAGTTCCCCCAGATTTAAAGGTTTGTATCAGAAGTAATATTTATACAGCGCCATGGTCTATTGTGCATTGTGTACTACGTGTACACAATAACATGTAAGTAAATGGGTACACTTTTCTGACAAAGAGATATACCCCCCACAATAGAGAACTTCCAATCCAGACTGAGCATGCTCAGATGCAAAGGACTATGAGATTATCTGTGGTTATCGTAATACGTACCTAATCTGGAGCTACCAATAAAAAAAATCCCAGACCTCCTCCCCTCTAAACGAAGAAAGTTCACTTATTGAGCTTGTATGACATTGTGCGATCATGCCTAAAAGAGTCTAGTAAAGCACCAATGACAGTAATGTTCAGTAGTCACACTGACGCCAGACTTCCTCCCCTATAAATGAGGGAAGTTCGCTTATTGAGCTAAGTGTGCGATCATGCCTAAGAGTAAAGTAAAACTACAATGAGAGTAATTTACTTTGATTATTAAAACTTTAATGTATCATTTTCAGTTTAGCCAAGAGGCAAATGGTGTGGTTAATCTAAAAGATCTTCCTTGACTATGTCACCATAGCCCAGGCCATTATAAACACAAAATGTTCTATCTGTTTCCACTGAATAAACTATATAACAGAATTGGACTGAAATATCTTTTTTTATTTTGCATGTGAAATACCATAAAATAAGGACTTTTTTGAACCACCACGATTATGAAAATTTAAACATACATCAATATTAATTTTTTTTTCAAAAATTGCCCTAATTTTTGCTAGACTCGAAAACATTAAGCATATATAAATGAGACTCAGTTACCTTCAGGGTAGAATCTATTTTGAGACCCTTTTACATCTGTTTTTCTTTCATTTATTTATTTCCTTTCTGTCGTGTGACCTTTTGCCCAGAAAGAAGTATAGTATTACTAGGTGTGGTCAACTCAATGGCTGAATAAAATGGAAAATTTTCTATTTCCAGACACACAAAGTGAACAGAGATCTGTCTACAACACAATTTTTTTCATTTTTCAAATCAAATCAAGTTTTATCAAAAATTTCTGATGTAAATTGATGAATTATTATTTTCATCATTTTCTGGCCTAAAACAAACTTTATTTCTGATTAAAAAATTACAGGAAGTGCAACTTTTGTTCAAACATTCTTTGTAAAGAATGTGCTCCTTAGTACTACAGAAACAGAATCAATATAATAGTATTTCAAATTTGGATGATTATTTTTCAGAGAATTGTATAAAATGAAGTGTATCAGCCCAACATACATGTTGTACGTTCTAGCCTGTGTTGTAATCCAAATAAAATGAAGGCGATCAGTTACACCGAGGTCAGGGATTTTAGAATCACCTTAGGACTCAGTGACGCCTAATATATACATACCGATATATATTACATGCCTGTTAAAAAGAGGATTTATTCATATATTATATAAGAGAGAGAGGCGATTTTTCATGACGTGTTCTATTTTCAATTTCTGACTGCGTCGATAAAGCTCTCTGTGAATATTTGACATAAACAACTTCTCTTTTTTCTACTTTGTGTATTGTTGTTCCTTTTGTTGTGTTGTCTTTGAATGATTAGCAATCAACTTCTCTTTTTTTTAAATGTTCGATAAAATAGCCATCACAACTCTTCAATGAAATTATACATATTCACTTCTAATTCTCCCAACACTACATGTCTGTCCCCTTAAAATTCCAGACTCACATTTGCTGGCAGGTACATTCTGCATTCACACTTTACACAAGTCAGAAAAAGACAGTTTGATATAATGAGTATAGAAAGCCTCTACCAACATTCCTGAAATGCTAAGTCCAATATGTCTAAATTATGACAAGCAAATTCAGATGCTGTCAAACACAGCTGACATATTAAAATGTCCATTGAATTGCAGAATGTACATTAGAAATAAAAGGTTTTAAATTTGGTTAAGTTCTTGTCATTTCATATCAAACTCGTGTCTAGCTCCTAAAGTTCTAATCTCTCCATGAAGCGTGTATTCTCTGTAGTTGGACTAATCATCGTTTATTCAACGAATGTATCGTGACATCAAAATGTCTCATTTAATTGAGAATATGATATTTACCATTCTACTGTACAATGTGAGAAAAATATTGATGCTTTTTTTAATCTCATGCTTCGTAAGTTCTACTAATTTGTGAAGCAATCAATATAGTTCTAGGAAATAGATTTTATAATTTATTAAAAAGGAGTGATGTAACTTATATATAGCTCAGTTCCATTTTGTTCTCACAGCTGGTGACGTTGAAATGATTGGATTTCTGACTACCGTTGACTTTTATATGCAGACAGTCAAATAATGATCATAACATTCTGTGCACACCCCAGATAGCATGGAATATAGGAATTCTAATCACACAGGCCTGTCAACACTGCGTACACCCCAGATAGCAAGGAATATAGGAATTCTAATTACATAGGCCTGTCCACACAGTGTATGCCCCAGATAGCAAGGAATATAGGAATTCTAATCACAGAGGCCTGTCAACACAGTGTATATCCCAGATAGCATGAAATATAGGAATTCTAATCACACAGGCCTGTCAACACTGTGTACACCCAAGATAGCATGGAATATAGGAATTCTAATCACACAGGCCTGTCAACACAGTGTATACCCCAGATAGCATGGAATATAGGAATTCTAATCACATAGGCCTGTCAACACAGTATATGCCCCAGATAGCATGGAATATAGGAATTCTAATTACATAGGCCTGTCAACACTGTGTATACCCCAGATAGCATGGAATATAGGAATTCTAATCACAGAGGCCTGTCAACACAGTGTATGCCCAAGATAGCATGGAATATAGGAATTCTAATCATACAGGCCTGTCAACACTGTGTATACCCCAGATAGTATGGAATATAGGAATTCTAATCACAGAGGCCTGTCAACACAGTGTATGCCCAAGATAGCATGGAATATAGGAATTCTAATCATACAGGCCTGTCAACACTGTGTATACCCCAGATAGCATGGAATATAGGAATTCTAATTACATAGGCCTGTCAACACAGTGTATACCCCAGATAGCATGGAATATAGGAATTCTAATTACATAGGCCTGTCAACACTGTGTATACCCCAGATAGCATGGAATATAGGAATTCTAATCACACAGGCCTGTCAACACTGTGTATACCCCAGATAGCATGGAATATAGGAATTCTAATTACATAGGCCTGTCAACACTGTGTATACCCCAGATAGCATGGAATATAGGAATTCTAATTACATAGGCCTGTCAACACTGTGTATACCCCAGATAGCATGGAATATAGGAATTCTAATCACAGAGGCCTGTCAACACAGTGTATGCCCCAGATAGCAAGGAATATAGGAATTCTAATCACAGAGGCCTGTCAACACAGTGTATGCCCAAGATAGCAAGGAATATAGGAATTCTAATCACATAGGCCTGTCCACACAGTGTATGCCCCAGATAGCAAGGAATATAGGAATTCTAATCACAGAGGCCTGTCAACACAGTGTATGCCCAAGATAGCATGGAATATAGGAATTCTAATCACATAGGCCTGTCCACACAGTATAACCAGCATCCACTTCATCAACATACAATGATGGGATATGGAGTATATAAATAGTAAGGTCATTTTCATACATGTCATCAATTATATGACAGCTAGGGGATTTTGCTGACCCTTCTTTAAAACTGTAAATTGCATGTGCAGACACAGACATACACAAAGGCACAAATATGAATGTCATAAATGCATACATGTTAAAAATGCTAAATATCATGGTATTTAAAGAATAGATGATCAAAACATTGTTCATATGTATGCTAAAACATTACAGCAAGCACTACTACCAAACATTACGGCTATACTGTAACAAGACCATGGAATTATTGTACTAAATTAGTATTGCTACACTTAAACAACTTGGGCTGTGCTAAAACATTACCACTACACTAACAACTTGAATTGTGCTAAAACATTACTGCTACACTGTAACACCTTAAAATTGTGCTAACACATTATTGCTACACTGTAACAACTTAGCATTGTGCTAAAACATTACTGCTACACTGTAACACCTTAGAATTGTGCTAACACATTATTGCTACACTGTAACACCTTAGAATTGTGCTAAAACATTATTGCTACACTGTAACACCTTAGAATTGTGCTAACACATTATTGCTACACTGTAACACCTTAGAATTGTGCTAAAACATTACTACACTGTAACAACTTAAAATTGTGCTAAAACATTATTGCTACAATGTCATGTGCTAAAAACACAATAGATACACTATAACAACATGTACAAATGGTCAGATTCTATAAGTTTAACAAAATCATTAAAAGTACTTTTGATTATTTCAATAATACTTATTTCTATATTTTAATATGTATCTTTTCTACTGATAATAACTTGAGTTTCACAGTTCTGTTTACAACAGGAGGTAGAATAAATGAACCATGTATATATAAATGAAGAATTTCTGATTATATACCCTAGGGCAAACAACGAACATCTGTTTATATATTTATACATGCTGTGGTAAGAAGTAGTACCATCATATTTAATGAATGCAATGTATCATTTTATCACTATATACAAACGTACCACATTCACATACACATATATACACAGTCAGGAATTTGTCCAAGAATAAATCATTGCATATTATATCTAAAATTGTTACAATGTAGATTAATGTAATACACTGTATCCATTTTTTTAGCATGACTTCTTACATTTTTCATTAGTTAATATTGAAGCTACAGTAGCTATAACTGGGGTATTATTTTATACAACCAATAATATAGTCACTGAAACTGTCAATATAATTAGACATTGTACATGAAAATAGGGAACTTGCAATCCAGACTGAGCATGCTCAGACACAAAGGATTATGGGACTATCTGTGGTTATCGTAATACCTAATCTGGAGCTACTGATAAAATTAACCTCCCACAATGGTCAGGGTAACTATGAATTGATTATTTGTGGTTACAAATAATGTCTCAACATTGTTTGCAATCCTAATTGACAAGTGTTTATAATCACATTTCCCATGATGCAACATTCAACATGGCGAGTTTGCAAGTTCCCTATTACGGGTCTATATTCATCTTTAAGTAGTAGAGCAATAAGTTGAAATCGTGATTCATTTGGGGTGATGATTTTTGGGTGCGGACCTAAAAATCAATTTGATTGGATGCATTGCACCATGTTATGTGTACTGCTACATAGATATGGTTACCCACTAGTGAGTTATTACCATTCACAGTGTACAATATTACGAATATAGTCAATTATATCTAAGACAGCTGTTTCAAAAAAATGTTCATATTGCAGCTAGTTCAGGGTTAATAACAGTAGTGCTTTCTCGCACTTTGCAATTTTACCCTGGCACAGACAGACCCCTAAAACAGGACAGTGATTAATGGATTTTATACTCCCTCAATTTCATCACGAATATACAATCTCTTGTAGTCTCTGAGACTAAATCCTTCACATTGCTACCTCTATCCCACCAAGTTCCCCCCCCCCCCCCATTTATATAGCTGGGTTGACTGGGGCACAGTGATGGTTCAAGTATTGTGCAAAAATTTAGCCTTGATTCAGAGCAAATGAAAGTGATGTGGACAGAACTGATGACAACTTACAGATTGTGAGCCAGCTACTTCAATCATGTGACCATCACTATGACTCAATATCCCTTTTTAGATTCATTTTTACAACAATATAATTATCAAATAATAACTAAATGATTAAAAAATAATTTCCATAATTTTCTGTTATTCTATAACCTTATTATTGATTTCTGAATACCCTGACTTGAGGATCAACCATTTATCAAATTTTAAATCTGTAAGTGTATCATTACAAACATATTTTTAGTACACAACCAGTATGTTTTCTGATATGATTATGACTAACGATACTGTATATTGTCACATCTAATAGTCACTTTGTATAACTGAACAAATGGCTCTGATCAAAGCCATAGCAGAGACAACCAATGGATCTGACCTAAGCCATGGCAGAGACAAACCAATGGATCTGACTTTAACTGTGGGATGGCACAATCAATGGATCCGACCTAAGCCATGGAAGAGACAACCAGTGGATCTGACCTAAACCGTGGGATGAGATAATCAATGGATCTGATCTAAACTGCGGGATGAAACAACCAATGGATCTGATCTAAACTGTGGGATGAAACAACCAATGGATCTGATCTAAACTGTGGGATGAGACAACCAGTAAATCTGACCTAAACTGTGGGATAAATACCAAATCCTAATCCATATGGCCACTTTAACTTTAACACCTAGAGAGTCATAGAGTTACAGAAATAATCTTCATAAAACAGAAGATCAGTTTGATTTATGGGGGTGTGGAAAGGGTGGGATATCTTAACTCCTAATACCTTGGGAGTTATAGAAATAATTTTATCATGAAACAGGCGGTGATATTTACTTTTGTTTGTCAGGTTAGGGGGTTGTTATCTTACCTTCCAACACCTAGGGAGCTGAAGAGATAATTCCAACATGAAACAAGTGAAGATAGTCCACAGGACTTACTGTATTGTGGCCGACTTATACAAAACCTGAAAATAAAAAATGACAACATAGAAATCTGGGGTGAATAGACAAATCTTTTTAAAATTTACTTGCATATCTGAACTGTTCTTGTTCTAATTGTAAGGATGAAAATACTCAAAGAAGTGATAACTAGAAATACATATCTCTTATATACATGTCACAGATCTTTAATTTAAAAATTCATTTTTCAGTTTCCATTCAAACAATTTCATTTTTCTAACTGAGTTTACTGAATTGTAATACATAGAAGACTTTCGTCGTATTGATGGCTTTATATAATACAATGTACACAAAGGCATTCCCATTTTACGATAATTATTTCAACATTTTGTAATGAAAATTTCTACACACAGAGTCAAAACATTTCCTGAAGCAAATTCCAAATTTTCACTTTCATCTCATCAATATCGTAAAGGGTGTCAGCGAAAATTTGGGCGTCACTTCCAAGAAATATTTTGACTCTGTGAGTAGAAATTTTCATTACTAAGTGTGGACCCAGAGTCCATGAACAGTCATTCTTGTATTTCAACATTATTTTCAGGGTTTTTTCCAGATACTTATAGCAGCTTAAAAGATTTCTTTTGAATTGTATCTGAGGCAACTGTACAAATTTCCTTATCTTACTTCAATCGCGTTCATAATTAAATTTTCATTATTAAGTACGAACCCATGAACGTTCATTCTCATATTTCAATATTATTTTCAGTTTTTTGTTTATATACTTAGAGCAGCTTAAAAGGAACTGAATCTGAGGCAACTAAATAAATTTCCTTATTTTACTACAACCGCTTTCGTAATTAAATTTTTTTCAACTGATAAATTGTCTGACAGATCACTTCAATTTCCTTATGAAAACTAAAATACATCAAAATAATTCATTCTCATTCTCTGAGTATACTTACCATCTCATAAGATCTACGACTTTACATTCTTCCATCATTCTCTGAATAGATGGCTTAGCAACTTACCATTTCCTAAGACCTACGACTTTACATTCTTCCATCATTCTCTGAATAGATGGCTTAGCAACTTACCATTTCCTAAGACCTACGACTTTACATTCTTCCATCATTCTCTGAATAGATGGCTTAGCAACTTACCATTTCCTAAGACCTACGACTTTACATTCTTCCATCATTCTCTGAATAGATGGCTTAGCAACTTACCATCTCCTAAAATCTACGACTTTGCATTCTGCCATCATTTTCTGAGTAAATGGCTTAGCAACTTACCATCTCCTAAAATTTATGACTTTGCATTCTGCCATCATTCTCTGAGTATACTTACCATCTCCTAAGATCTAGGACTTTACGTTCTGCCATCATTCTCTGCGTAGAGTTGACAACAGGTGGTTCATATTTCTCTTTTGTGTTTGTGCCATCAACAGAGCTTTTATTCTGTCTCCGCACACCTATAATTTAAAATTCACAAAAAACATCAATTTTTCATCATTTTAATATTTCCAAGAGGACATGATCTCTATCAGATAAGAATATCAGTTTCAATACTCATAGGAATATGAATTAAATTTCTAATCTATTTTTGACAAAGAACTAGAGATATGTTTTTATTGATTGAAACCACATATTTATTTTATAACACTAAGTAATTAATGGTTCCTTTTTGTGTTTTTGTTTGCCGTATCAATATTCATTATCTCTTAGACCAACTTGTAGGAAAAACAGATTATGTTTCACTCAAATAATCTTAATATTCAAATAGCTATGAAGCTCTACTACGACAGAATCCCACAATGTACCGGTGCAAGTATGGTGTACTCGGGGTATTTGCACTCATGCTTGTGGTGAATCAGATTAAAATCTGACGTGGTGAAAGCAGCTAAATGCTTCATTTACCTCTATTTCCATCATATTGTGACGTTTGTTTTTGTGTGGGAAGGTAGGCGATCACTCGGAACAAAAAACAAATGTCACAAAACGATGGAAATAGAGGTAAATAAAGCATTTTGCCACTTTCACCACATCAGATTTTAATCAGATTGGCTTGTGGTATTCACTATGGTCATGAGCATAGCAAGTGAAATAGCAGCAGAAAACACCACAAGCACAAATGCAAATATCCAAGAGAGTACACCACATTTGAACGAAAGAATGATCCTAAGTAACAAATACAATTCCACTGTGAATAACACTTAAATGCAAGAATATGGGATTGAAACCCTGGCCTTTTAATATCAAAAGTAGTAACAATGAGATGACTTTGAGGTTAGGTCTGTAATGTCTTGCAATAAAGTATCATTGGAATCCACTTACTCTGTCTTGCAGTTTTGTATCGTCTTTGTGATTTACTGGTTTCTTGCCTCCATCCAGATACATCAATCTCCCAAGCTAGAACCCTTTCTCTTTTCACAGTGGCTTCATCTGCATTATCATGTAGAAGGGGTGTAACTACACCAGGCTCTATGGAAAATGAACAAAAATGTTTGAATGACCAGGTCACTCTGTCTCAGTCTCAGTCTGTGTCAGTCTCTGCCTGTCTGGGGGACTCTGACTTTCTTTCTCTCTCACACAGATACATACACACAGACACACACACAAAGACAGACAGACAGACACCACACACACACACACACACACACACACACACACACACACACACACACACATGCAGACACACCGAGACAGACAGACAGACAGACAGACAGACATACAGACAGACAGACAGACACACACACACACACACACACACACACACACACACACACACACACACACACACACACACACACACACACACACACACACACAATCATTTTGTGCATTTTGCATACATATATTCTCCTAGTATATGTACCAAAGATAATGCAAGTCAGCATGCAAGACACATCTGTCTTTTGTTATATTAAAATGACATGTAATATCACGTTACTACAGCACAGACTTATCAATATTTACCTTTGTATTCTGTATCCTGGATTCCCTGTTTCCTAGTAACGATGTTACATCTGTTTTGTCCATTTTCTTTGCCTACTCTCTGTGACTTTGTACTGACTGTAACACCTTCTTCATCAGCAGCATCACTCTCCTCTGTAGGCATCCCTGTGGTTTCATCTGAATCACTCTGTGATGTCACATTACCCATTTTTCACTGAAATTAAATGAAAATTCACAAATGTTAGATGCGAAACAATTAAACACTTGTTGTATGTGAGTAGCAAGTGGTCATGGGAGAACCCAGATTATTAGGTGAAATCATAGGGTGGAAGCCACTACTCTATAAAGGTCTGGGGAGAACCCTGATTACTAGGTGAAATCATAGGGTGGAAGCCACTACTCTATACAGGCCAGGGGAGAACCCTGATTACTAGGTGAAATCATAGGGTGGAACCCACTACTCTATACAGGCCTGGGGAGAACCCTGATTACTAGGTGAAATCATAGGGTGGAACCTACTACTCTATACAGGCCTGGGGAGAACCCTGATTACTAGGTGAAATCATAGGGTGGAACCCACTACTCTATAAAGGCCTGGGGAGAACCCTGATTACTAGGTGAAATCATAGGGTGGAACCCACTACGCTACAAAGGTCTGGTTAGAACCCTGATAATTAGGTGAAATCATAGGGTGGAACCCACTACTCTACAGCCCAGGGGGAAACCCTGATTATTAGGTGAAATCATAGGGTGGAACCCATTACGATACAAAGGTCTGGGGAAAACCCTGATTATTAGGTGAAATCATAGGGTGGAACAATCTATTCTATAAAGGTCTGGTTAGAACCCTGATTATTAGGTGAAATCATAGGATGGAACCCACTTTTCTATAAATGCTAGGGAAAGAACTCTATAATCATCAAATAAAATGAAATACATTCAATTTTCAGTTTACTACCAAATATTTAAAAACAGCCAACATATTAAACTGTGGTCTATGAGAAAAAATCTTCATAAATATATTTATAAATATAGACATGTTTTATAAATATTGTAATAATAAGCAGACGCCACTGAGATATAATATTTTCAAAAGAAATGTATCTCATTAAATCCAGTGTTATTGATATTGATTTCAAAGTTATCTTTTGCAGCTTAGTTACTGTTGCTAGGCAGTTTTAAAAATGAATGAAATTAGATAACAAGCTTTATCGATAGTTACATTTTTATAAATATTAGATATCTATCTAAAATCACAATTATATTCAGTTGCTGAAAAATTCTTGAATTAATATCTATGATAGATAGTTTCAACAAATTTTGTAGACCGTTAAGAGAAAGACACAAACTGAGACAGAGACAAAAGATAGAGAAAGAAGGGACCTAAATAGACAATGTACAGTATGTAAATGGTTTATTTTTAATGGTTAGAATTTATGATGGCCTTATCTATAGTACAGCTTGGATATATGTTACAACAGAAGCCATACTTTTAGAAAGCTAAAACAAGTTTAATACAAACTAAAGTTATTATTATGACATGTTTCAATCGACCCACTCTATCTGTGGATATTCATTTACACTTACAGTACTAAGGACGATGTCTTTTATAGCGACGGTGTAAACAGCTATGCAGTGTTTTATTTGTGTAGTCTGGATTGCCATGTATACACTCACAGTAGGGCAATGTCTCTTATAGTGACAGGTGTAAACAGCTATGCAGTGTTTTATTTGTGTAGTCTGGATTGCCATGTATACACTCACAGTAGGGCAATGTCTCTTATAGTGACAGGTGTAAATGGCTATGCCCTGTATAATAGAAAATCTCATTTGAACTTGCGCTTTTGAGTAGCCAATAAGGTTGAGCGTTGGCAGCTGAAGAACACACTGAAGAAATTGAAAAAAAAAAAAAAAAAAAAAAACATACACACAGAGGATTGTGTTGATAACACGACCCATTGGTGGTGGTGTGATCTCTCCAAATGATTTTGAAAGAAGCATGCTGATTGGTTGAAGAAACCTTTCACGATCCTTGAAATTCAAGTGAGATTTTCTATTATACAGGGTCAGATGTGGGAAGGTGGCGATCACCCGGAACAAAACAAATGACACAAAACGATGGAAATAATGGTAAATAAAGGTATCTAGCCACTTTCACCACATCAGATTTTAATCAGATTAATATAGCCTGTACTTGCATACATGTATATTAATCAAAGTCGACATTTGTCTCATTCTTTCATCAATTACTAGTAAAATCCATTCCCAGATTTTGAGTGCAATGGATACTACTTTTTATAATTGCCACAGAAGTAAAGAAAATGCACAATTATCAGCATGACTTTAGGCAAGATCATTAAAGGTAGACATAACAAGGATATATGTTGCATGCTTTATTTAACTTTCCCTGCCAATTAAACCTTCCCTGCTAGTACTTAGTAAGTCTGCAATGCATCCTGTAGTGAGCCTTGTCAAAAAATTATTTCTAAATGACCTGTGAGTTCGTATGAGAACCTTTAATAATCCATAGTTTTCAGGTCACAGCACAAGGGAATCCCTCTAATAATGACATTTAGTCTTCAATAATTGTGAAGGCTTGTGTTACAAACAGTTATTCAAGTAAAGAGTGAAAAAAAACCCAGACTGGAACAAGTCTACATAAGTCTAAACTCATGTAAAAATATATAATCAAGAAAATTACTTTACGTATATGCTTATAACATAGGCCTTTCATTGTAGTGTTCTTTAATATCTTTATTAAACTTATATACTCAAATAGAATTGTCAATTTTCTATACAGTCGTAATAAAGATATATCTTATCTTATCTTATCTTATCTTATCTTATCTTATCTTATCTTATCTTATCTTATCTTATCTTATCATCATATTATATCATATACTAAATCATCTATATATCATATCATATCATATTATATCATATACTAAATCATCTTTATATCTATATATCATATCATATCATATACTAAATCATCTTTATATCTATATATCATATCATATCATATACTAAATCATCTTTATATCTATATATCATATCATATCATATCATATACTAAATCATCTATATATCATATCATGTCTTATCTTCTCATATCACATTGTACCATTGTTGCCACATACCATTACATATTACACCATGTCATATTCTGTCATATACTCATACATTACATGTACTATACATCACGTCATGTAAGTTCCACATTGCCAGTTTCTCATTAATTATAATAATTAGAAAGACAAACTCCAGCCCATATTACAATGGTGTCTCAATGAAGCCTCTTTCATCACTACACTAAAGTGACTAGCAATTGTCCATGTATAATTACACTGTTCCATTTATTGAAATATGCATGATTATTAATTATACCACAGAGGAAAATTAGCTTTTATTTATTACATTGTGTCTATTCTAGTTCATAATTATGTTCCAAACACTTTCAGCGTGAGGACTCAGCTCTTTGAAGCATTAATCCCACAATGTCAACCTACTTTCAACTTTATCAGACCGTGGGCAGTTTATCATTTACTGTTAGATGAAAATACCACATTTAGCAAGAACTTACACCCTAAATCTATATCTACAGCAACAGGGAACTTGCAATCTAGACTGAGCATGCTCAGATGCAAAGGACTATGGGATCATCTGTGGTTATTGTAATACCTAATCTGGAGCTACCGATAAAATAAACTTCCCACAATGGTCAGGGTAACTATGAACTGATTATTTGTGGTTACAATGTAACAATATTGTTATAATACTAATTTATTAGTATTTATTATTACATTTCCCATGATGCAACATTCAACATGGTGGGTTTGCAAGTTCCTATTCATAAACAGATATCGTTCATGAATGCACATGCCTGCTTTAAAATCAAATCTACAATGACCCACAAACAAGTAGAATATGTACATACACATGAAATTATTACCTTCAAATGGAAATTCACCTGTGTTGGTAAACCATAGCATTTTCAAGTTGTGTTTGGAACAAAAAGTGAAATTTAATATTATGAAATTATTACAACGTAAGGTCTGTGGAAGATTTCCTCCAATTATTTTACAACTGCTGATATCAGACTGTGGATGAATGAAACCTGTTGGAATCAGGGAAAGGAAACAACTGAATTGGACTAATAACATTTAGCACAGCATGTTGGAAGTACACAGACTTGTATTACATTCCATCATTTGATAAGATCAGTTTTATGGCCACTTTACATAATACTATTAATAGTTCACATGTTAACAAACAAATTTCCAGTCCCCCTTAAATTTCACATGTACATAAAGAAGCCATAAAACTGCTGGTATCAAACCATGGTGTGTAATACAAGTGTACTGTTCTACCATGCTGAACCAAGTGTTAATAATCCAATTCAACTGTTTACTTTCCATGTTTGTAACAGGTTTCATTTGTCCTTCGTCTCATGTTGGCAGTTGTACCAGAGTTCTCAAACCATCACATTGTAAAATGCAAGTCACTGTACAGCATACAGGTACACATGGACATGAAAGACAACATACAGGAAATTAAAATACCTGCCTTTATTGTACTGTACTGGCAAATAGACATTTATAAACTTTTACTACAGACCTTGTATTTAATGGGCAATCGAACATATTGTCATACCTGTAGTCTAGTACTTACAAGGTTATTTTAATCCCAGGTCATCGCAGTCATATTATCTTGTAATAGGAATCATATGGGATCATATTATTGTTCTTGCCAAACTATATTATACACCACTGCCAAACGACAGTATTTCACATCCAGATTTTAATTCTCTAATCTGAAGTGTACTTCTAATTACGTTTTAATTATTTCAAAGGCAATGACCACTACCTACAAAGGCAATGACCTGCAGTGAGTGTCTCGCGACACACACCAGTGACCACTAGAACCTACAATTGTTGTCACTAGAGCAAAATTTCTTTAAAAATGTTGTCTCATCTCATTATTAGATTCCCACTCTGACTGTAGATAACAGACACTTGTGTTTAACCACACCATTTTTCTTTTGGAATTCTATCTAGTAACTTGCTGATGACAGCGAACAGTCTAATGTTCACTGAATCAACTAGAAGGATATTTATTATTTTAATTACAGTATATCGGTACTGTCACATAAAGGCAATGACCTGCACTGAGTGTCTCATGAAATTGTACACACCAGTGACCACTAGAACCTACATACATGTACTCTATGAGTCTATTATACCATGCACAAGCCAGGTTCCACAAAAAAATATTGAATATACATTCTGGTCATTCTACATCACAATGACACGCATCTATGTCATGACAATGCGTGTCTACGTGATTGGTTCTGCTGTGTTTGAAATTTGAATCAAAACGCTCAAAATTGCCATTTCTTTCCCTGATTTTTAAAATATTACTGGCAATGGTATAATTATATTATTCCCCAATATTTTTCTTCATTCAGCTGGAAAGTACTTGTGACCTATAAGGGATGTCACTACTTGTCTAGTGACTCGTAGTCATAAAGGCCCCCTAGGTCACTCATAGTCACAAAGGCCCCCTAGGTCACTCGTATTTTCCTTGGTTGTACGAAGAAAAATATTAGGGAATAATATCTAATTACATTTTAATTATTTCATGGAATACTTTGAAGCATAATTGCTTTTTTTCTGTTATTTTTCTTTTCAAATCATATCATAAAGTATAATATTCAGAGAGTATAATATTGGAAATTTTAATCATGATCATGGTAATTCATTTTTTCATGGTGTCATTAAACTGTAAAGGTATTATAATATGCCACAGAGAAGTAAAATGAAAAAATAATATACTCCATATTATTAGTTTTCACAATAACAAACATCCATGAGTCATAATTGAAACACAGCATTTGAGTCCTTACCCTCACTTTCCAGATTAGTGACTGTACATATAATATATATCCATTGCATGGTGCACAGAATGTGAGGGGCGAAGCTTTGAGAAGGTCACACCATATTTCATAACCTATATCACTCCCTACAGCTTTGCCACTTAGACGTGTGAAGTGCACCTGTTTTCACAATGTGCATATTAATACACTTTGTACAACTGCTTTAGCAAAATATGTATATAATTGATATGGAATAATTGACATTTCACAAAAGTAGTTATAAAACCTACAAAAAATAATTGTTTGGTTCCGGTTACCCGACTGCACCTAATTTTTTATTGCCGACCCTAAACCTTTTTTACGTATTCGAGAAAAAAATACTCAAATTGCAAAAATTGTGAAGTCTTACGAGTAATAGTGGATGTGGAAACTGACATCAACTTTAAAAAGACAATATAAAACTATTCTTCCAATCTGCAATGGCTGTACATCTGTTAGGACGAAATAAACAACACAGAGACCATTTGGAAAACAATGGAAAACCTGAACTAGACTAGACACTCACACAAGAAAACAAATATATAATAAAATAAAATAAAAAATCTACCTACCCCACCTATTCTAATTTTTTTTTATTAGACCTAAATGGAAGACTATATTATTCACTCCTTTAGATTCTCACAAGCTACAACTTTTTTGCTATTTATTTTATCTGTTCAAAAATACACAAAACCTTGGACTGCAAACAGATCAATCCTTCTCTATATAACTTGATGAATATTGTTCATAATACCTAATAATTGATGGTACTGTATACACTAGTTTGCTATATGTATAAAACAGTCAAGAATAAGGTACAAACCCAATTACTCATTCGTCAACAATGTGTACATTTATAGGAGGTTGCTAGGTTTTGGTGATAATCATCAATGTCTTACATGTAAGTGCCTAAAACAAAATAATGAAGGTAAAAAAAAATATATTGTTCAACTTCAAAATATAGCCAGTGACACTTTAATAAAGGCAAGGGTTTCAATTCCAGGTTCACACAATGATGTTATCTTATCAGTAGATTGTCATAATGGTTGCTCCTACATTATATATCATTACAGTATCTGAGACACAATTTCTTCACAACAACGCCAGGGTGAACAAATCCACTGGTCCTGGGACTAGCGATTTTTTTGGGCGGACCACACAAATTTTACCTTGTCTGGTCCGTTGGACCAGTACCTTACTGTTAATAACTATGTTAAAAAGTCATCTGAATATACAGATTCATAGGCAAGATTTAATGTTTCACATCAGCGGGACCTGGGACCACTAATTCTTTCAGCAGGACCACTGGATTTTTTAAGGCACTGGTCCAGGGACCACCAGTTCACAAAATGGTTTGTTCACCCTTGAACGCTAACACTAATTAGATGAGATCATATGAAAATGTTAATGACATTTCAAAAAGATCCTTACAGAGACTAATTAATATAAGTTAATGATATGGATTACAGGGGATCATTCTTTAATTCTGGACCAACATTTTCATTAGAAAACTGTTTTTCACACCTAATTTTTAATCGTTTTTCAAACTGGGCAATTAATTAAGAATCTTTTCCAATGACAATTTTTTATATTACATGTATATTATGTAAGAACAGAAACAATCAATGATTAATTTTTCACACAGTGTTGCTAAGTTATATTTGATTTGAATGATTGATGAGTTCTATCCAGCCCACTACAAAAAAGATGTTGGCAATGTCATTTATCATGTAACAACTGTACTTTATCAAACCTATGTCTGATTTTATTACAAGATAAATATGTACAGCCTGACGAATTATTACATATGTACCAGAGATTACTTGCACTGGTTGTGCCCATACTAGCAGTATTTTCACTGCAGTGCAATACTGAAAACATTATTGCATACTTGCATGCAACTGATTTACAAATGAGGACGCTATTGTTTGCTACACGCGAAATTGTGTGATTGCGCTGTATGATTGTTATGGAAATTTCCTGTTTCTGATAAATATATGTAATAATAACAGAACCCACATGCCATGTGAGTTACAGTGTGGGTATTTATACTCATGCTTGCAGTGTTTTCTGCTGCACTTTCACTTGCTACACTTATGAAAGTACGGGCACAGGGAACACTGTATGCGCTATTGCAAATACCCCGAGTATACACACTGAAACTCAGGTGTCATGGGGGGTCTGTCATAGTATTACACAACACATACAAGCTGACTTGTATACATTTGAACTGAAAGTACAAGATTTATACACTGGTTGTTGTAAGTCCTAGGTATCTATATCACTGGTTCTGTGGTTCTTGAAATATTAGTGAAAACAATCGGGAAATCTTTCCCCATTTTTTACAAGATATTTCAGTTCCTATACTGTAGAACTGAACAGCATGGCATTCATGCTAACTGCAGGACATTCATTTCTCAGTTATACTGTAGAACAGGACAGCCTAGAATCCACACTAACTACAGGACTTTCACTCTAATACATGTACAACTGATGTTGACCAATACAAGGACAAACGAAACCTGTTACAAACATGGAAAGTAAACAATTGAATTGGATTAATAACACTTGGCTCAGCATGGTAGAACAGTAAACACTTGTATTACACACCATGGTTTGATAAGAGCAGTTTTATGGCTTCTTTATGTCCATGTGAAATGTAGGGAACTGGAAATTTGTTTGTGAACATGAACTATTATGTAAAGTGGTCATAAAACTGTTCTTATCAAATGATGGAATGTAATACAAGTCTGTGTACTTCCAACATGCTGTGCTAAATGTTATTAATCCAATTCAGTTGTTAGTTTACTTTCCCTGTTTCTGATTTGATTTGATTGTATTTGGCAAAAAATATTCAGGAAACCACAAAACAAAAAACAGAAATAACACTACAGCTTTCACAAACAAACAAATACAGCACAGAATACCTTTGCCGAGGTTAACACAAAAAAGTTTTAACAACTTATTTCCATTGTGGTCCTCCCACACCAAACATTGCATAGCATAAAAAACGACGAAAAACAGGTTCCATTCGTCCATGGTCTGATGTCAGCAGAGTGACAACAACTAACCAGTAGATACACGACTGATAAGATTTAAAAGTAGAATATTAATTAGTAAGACCTAACAAAATAAAATTGTGTGGTTCCAATAATACTCATTTTAGAGAAGGTGGGGTAGATAGATTTTTTTTATCTTATTTTTTATATATATATATTTTTTTTCATATGCAAGTTTCTAGTTCAGGTAGTTATGTTTTCCAATGTTTTCCATATGGTCCCCGTGTTATTAGTTTCTTCTCATCAGACTTACAGTCATTACAGATTGGAAGAACAGTTTTATATTGTCTTTATAAGTTGATGTCAGTTTCCGCATCCACTATTTCTTGCAAGATTTCACAATTTTCGTGATTTTATTTATTTTTTTCTCGAATACATAAAAAAGTTTAGGGTTGGCATGAAAAACTAGGTGGGGTCGGGTAACCAGAACCAAACAATATTTTTTCTTAGGCCTAAGGTAATCCTGAAGACATGACTAGTGAAGTCTATTTCAATAATTCAAGTATAGGCCACGACATCGGTATTACTAACTCCTTTGATGGAAGATTTTGACACAAATTAGATCAGTTTTACGGCTCATTTTAATATGGATATAATGAAATCATATCAGCATTCTTATAATAATCATCTCTATATATTAATATTAAAACCACAAGCCCTTAATGTTAAGACTGCAATAACTTTAACCTAACTGATAATTATTTTTTCCCTTCACAACATTGCTATAATAGTGTTTTAAAGGTATGTAGGTAAGGAGGTAAAATATCTGCATAAGTGTTTCCATCAAATGCACTGTAAATATAGAAACATCTATTTACAATTCATCTGTCCATATCCTTGACACCCCCCCCCCCCCCCTCCCTTTTACTTAAACAATTTACATATCAAAGACTTGGCAAATTCTGAGATATATATATATACATACATATATATATATATAATATGTGGGTACTTGATAAGTGAACTGTATGTGGCTGTTCATATTATATGCTGGCATAAAATGAAACTATGAAATTAGAAATCGATCATACACTTTAATTTCACTAGATTTATCTTTTAATTTCTGTATATATTGTATCACAACAAAATACCCTTCATTTTAATATATCTACTTATATTGCTGTTTTAATAACTTAGAGTATATTATTATTAAGTGCACATCTAACATAATCAAATTTGACATTTGCTGGTTGGATATTGATTTCATTATATTCCCAATACATAAAATAAATTGAGTATTCATAAAATTAATATGATTTTTATCAATATCAAATGAATATAAGAAGGCAAAAAAGAACCACTGAAAATATTACTTGTTAGTTAAAGTGGCCATATGGATGAGGATTGGAAAGTAATTTTACATTTTTAATTTATAAAAAATTTTATCATGGCTTCCTACTTGAAAAATCAATGTGAAACAATTTAGACCAAGTCTGTGTTTGTCACTCAATACATTGCAAAAAGCTGAAAAATGTGTAAAAAGGTTTGTTACTGTGTGTTTATAAAAAACATTTTACATATATATCAATCTTCTGCAATTTATTGAGTTACAAACAAGGACTTGGTATGTTGATTTTTCAAGTAGGAAGCCATGACAAAATTGTCTTATAAATTAAAAATCTAAAATAATTACCCAATTCTCATCCATATTGCCAATTTAAATTCACAAGCACTGAGACAAAAATATGAATTCCAGCAAGTATGAATAATTGGATGACACGATTCAGTATACTAGCAGTGAATGTGTAAGTGACCAAAATGAATTATTCAGGTCTGTGATCCCTGGCTACTTGAAACGATTGTTGAGAGACACACCCTGAAAAAAATCGAATCATTCCAATTTCAAATCAGATGATAGTAAACCGTCAAGACAGTTATTAAAAGTGATATTTAGTTTGTCCCCATCTAAATTCTGAACCAGTTCGGAATGGAATTGAATTCAGTTCTCCTGTCCCCATATGCAATTACTGAAAAGTACCAGCAATATATACCACATATGTAATTGATTCTTCATTATGTGGATATACATTAATAACCTTGCATTTGAAGGATATAATCGTAGTTGACCTTTGACCTGATACCACAATTATTCCCTCATATCATCATACTTTTACAGTTTCGTATGTCATTATTGCTCAACCTTTCTGTATAAACTACAAGACAATTGCATGTCATTTTTCACAATATTATACAATTACCCTAAATTGTATAATACAATTTTTACCTAGGGAAAACTTGCATTATTTGGTAGAGTCAAACTGAATGACACTCTTCTTACTTTACAGCATGGTAAATTTAATCAAACCCTGAATGGGTTCAAGCCCTGAAGTGGTAAGAGGCAAGTGGTTTAACCACTCGGCCACCGACAACCCTGAATTAATACTTGTACCAGTTCGCATGTGCTCTCTTCACTGTTATGTGCATATTTCTCTATACTTCTAGCTAGGCTCAAGCCATTTGTCATTTCAAAAATAAAATATTATCAAATTATTATGGATGAAGACAGTATTAATGACAAAATCAAATATGAATTTAAGTTTTCATTTGATTTACAGTAAGCTCTGCTGCTGACATTTATTTTTTCAATTTGTGATTTATTTATTTAATTTTTTTGAAAATAAAAATAAAACTTATCTAAAATTTATCAAAATCCCATATAATACTCTCTTCTCCTACTGATATACTATACTATCACATTACGCTCTTTTCAAACAGTCCAAATTTTCTGACTTGATTTTTTTTAAGTGGCCGTGTGGATGAGAATTGAGTATTTATTTTTTCCATCTAAATATTTTGCCCCAGAAACTTTTTGCAATTTTTCAGTCTTCAGCTAGTTATCAAAGACCAATTTTCATTAATTACCAGACCAGTATATTGTTTTCATGTAGAAAAAGATATATGGAAGATTTTTTTAGTCACTACTTATTTTTGCATTTTCATCTTCCAGTGAAATACGTAAAAATAAATCTTCAGTGAAAATTTCAAGGTTTACAGTATTAAATATTGTGACTGAAAAGTTAGGTTTTCTGTCGTAAAAAATAGTTTTCATGCTCACACTCACAGTAATGGCTATATCATTTGAGTTTAATGTTGCAGCAGCAGCAGTTTTGGTTGAGCTGAATAATACATGATATTAAACATCTTGCCAGAGCCAGTTAATAAAATGTCAATATTCACACCTGACTGCTAATTCGTTAGGTCCATGAACACTCTCTTTGATGAAACTACCGATGACCACACACTATCTTCTAATTAGGCAGAAAAATGTGTTGCTGGGAACCCGACCAAACCTAGTTTAAGCTGTTGACCCTAAATATACTCAATATAAGTCATTGGACAGTAATGAGTGACAGATGAGTATATATCACATAGATAACGGTATATACATACATACATACATACATACATACATACATACATACATACATACATACATACATACATACATAAAATACATACATACATACATACATACATACATACATACATACATACATACATACATACATACATACATACATACATACATACATACACACACACACACACAGACATACATACATACATACATACATACATACATACATACATACATACATACACACACACACACACACACACACACACACACACACAAATAAATACATACATACATATACATACATACATACATACATACATACATACATACATGTACGTACATATGTATGTCAATACGACATACAAACAGATAGACATACTCAAAAAGGTGTAATAGTGAGAATTTACTTCTATTTCCATGTGAATTTTCTCTTCACAGTATCTTGGTCAATTATCCTAAAATCCCATCCCAGAAAAACAGAGTCTAACCTGACTATTATTCTGAAATGTCCAGTCGTTGGTCCACTTATGTATAAAGGCCTAAAAAAAATGTGCAGTTCCAATCACACTCAATTTTAGAATAGGTGGAGTAGGTAGATTTTTTTCCGGGAGTGAGTGTCTTGTTCCATATGGTCTATGTTGTGTTATTGGTTTCACAATTTTCACGATTATATTTCATTTTTTTCCGAATATATAAAAAAAAGTTTAGGGTCGGCAGTGAAAAACAAGGTGGGGTCGGGAATAAACCAGAACCAAACAATTTTTTTTCTAGGCCTAAACAGGCTTAGAGATACATGTATTAGGTGTTAGCCGATACCCAATCTTTAAACCAAAGAAAATGCTAGAGAAAAGCACAACAGCGAGATGAAATACACACTTGTAACAAAATAAAACAAATGTACCCTCCTGTTTGATGAGTGTCTGGCGCTCTATAAATTTGCAATCAGTTTTGGCGACTTATTGCAGTATTACATATTGTTTATTGATGACTGAACTGAAAAATGTAAGTTGCTTTTTAATGAGTACAAAAAGAGCTTGGATCTTCAGCTGCATATTCATTAAATTTCAACTATTTATAATATGATAACATGTCACTAAATTAGCAGTGTTATCTATCACACTTCACTGTATCACTTTCATTTCAATGGCTCATAAAAGTACGCCAGACAAATAAATTAAACTTGTCATTGCGCCAAAATGGACCATGGACTCTCATTTCATTTGAAGCACTTAGAAATACCATGACACTGTAACTATAGCTTCGATTACTATTAACGGATTTACGTTCTATTCTTTTATACTATATTAGAATGTTTTTTTTTTACCTTATATTTTTGATTCAAGTCATCTAGTACTATTTGTGAACTTGTATATAAATACAGGAATTCTACAAGAGGGTTTAGTCACATTTCCGGGTTGTCAGTATTTCGAAATTCATAGATTGTTTGGTTAGCTTTCGAGACGTAAGTATTCATTCCTTTTAGTATTGCATTACATTACCATATAACGTTACAGTCTCGATAGACTGACTCTGAAGGCCACTCCAATCAAATTAATTATGGTCGCTATATAATTGCTCCGTTATTTCCACTACAGCATTGGTTGTGGTTTCAACACCGTTGATAGGTGCCAGTCGTAAAACAGCTGACAAATATACATAACAATGAACCAAAGAATAGTAATGATATGGCTTACGTTCTCGCCTCGGCTGTCACTGGTGCGGTCACAAAGTTCATGTATTGACATTGGTGTCTGATTTTTTCGGGAGAACAACAAATTTGTCAAAGTAAAGCATACTTACAAACTGCAAATCGAGGTCCACACGAGTGTGTTCTATGGTTATAGACTCCTATAACTACTTGGTCTTGTTAGACTCTGTAACTATGTATAAAATCAAGGTGTTGTTTGGCAGGCTGCTCAACTCGTTGCAAACTGTAGCTGTACTGGCTCGTTGGGTTTGTTTTGTTTTGCAAAATTTCAAAATGGCTGCCAAGTGTAGTGCACATGCGCCGTTTACGATTTCCCGTCGTCCTTCACGAATTGGGAAACTTTTTCAAACTTTTAATGTTGTAAAAAGTTCTAGTTCTCCATTTTGTTGCAGCATTGGGAATTCATATTCCTTATTTTCTTGATTTTTTTTCTTTTCGAAAGATATAATTCCTCCATCTTATATAATACCATACTGCAAAATAATCAATGTCTCGACGAGTAGTATTGCCCTTGCAAGCGTCTTTTGAACTCTTTGTCAAGTCTCTTTATCAGTAATTCAAAATTATTTTACTTTAAGTTCTCTGTATATGTGAAAGTAAATAATATCGACACAATACAATCACAGGTAGATTACTCAGGTGGTTGATATTGGCAAAAAGGGAGAAACAGTATAAGAAAACAGATAACCCAATTTAAGAGAATATTGTAGAAAAGATAACACAGCTGATAGAATTCGATCGATGAAGAAGGTTAACAAATAAAACCTAATTATTCTGTTATAAGACTAAAGTAAAAAAAACATGGACTTGGCAGAAATTCTACAAGGATGGAACATGTAAAGAACTAGATGAATGTAAAAGGCACAATTTTATTGGTTTTTATACATAGTAAACAAACAAATTCTCAGTGTCATGTGTCCCAGTGTCATAACCCGTGGCCTCCATGTGTGACAGTGTGTTGATTCTTTATTGTCTTTTCCAAGTTAGAGGGCGCTATTCATATTGCGCGTGATTGGCTACTACGCAAGTAAAACTCTTACCACTGCAAGTGTTTTCAACTATTTGTCAAGTCTCTTTAGTAATTCAAATCCTTGTACTTATAAAATAAGGTATTATCAAACGCATGTGGTTAGTGTATGTTTCATATAACTATGACTTTAACCATTATATAGTAAACTGCAGAATAAGTTAGTTTCCAGCCGAGTCACCGCTGGTGGCTCACTTCATGGCAGCGCGAGTGGTGGAGAGTCCGGTCCCGGTAAAGTTACTGCACATAATTTAAGGTGAAATTTGTTCCTTGTCTGTGCAGAAACCGAGACTAAAAACAGGTTGGTTCAGGGCAGAGGTCACGTTTATATTATCCTGGACAACATAGTCATAGCCAGTAGTAAGTGAACTGAATTAGTAATCTAGTTCTGAAACAGCTGTAGTACAGAAAACGACATATCCCAATTCCTCTCTTAGACCTGTCCCAGTTCGAGTCTGAGAGCAGTCCTAGTTCCAGTCTGGGACCGTTCTCACTTTCATTCTGAGAGCAGTCTCAGTTCTTCTAGGCGATTCCGCTCAGTTCCCGTCTGAGACCACTCTCAGTCTCGGTCTCAATCTCATTATCATAATTACTGTGAGAGGAGCTGCTTTTCATTTTGACTCTGCTTTTTTATGTAGCTCCAATTCGTGTTACTTGGCATGCACTTAATTATATCTTATATGCCATATTTTTGAACAGGTATGTCGACTATCCTTATGACGAATCAAAGTATCAATTTATAAAGGAGGCTGAATATGACTTGCTCGACATACTTTGCAGAATCATCATGTGATTAAAAACGAATATTTACATGGACTCTGAACTGGGATCGGTCCAAAACTGGGACCAGTCTCACATTTATAGAATTGGGACCGTTCCCCGATAAGAACCGAAAATCATGGTCCTCAGTATGTGGATTGGAATTGGGACCAGTCCCAGACTGAGTTTTAATTTTGAGGTTTGAGCTTTCCTTGAAAAGGGCTTGATCTCCGATCGGAACAGAGAGCGGTAACAGAATTGACCTGAGACAGGCCAATCCCAAACGTAGACCTGTCACAGTTCCAGTCTGAGAGCAGTCTCAGTTCAAGTATTGGGATATGTCCAAGACTGGACTAGGACTTTAAGATTCAACACTGTGACAGTAAGTTGTAAATTCACTGAACGCTGTGATATGTATCTACCTCAAAGTCTGTACACGTACGCGTGTCTACCGCAAAGTCTGTACACGTATCTACCGCAAAATCTGTACACGTATCTACCGCAAAGTCTGTACACGTATCTACCTCAAAGAATGTACACGTATCTACCGCAAAGTCTGTACACCTATCTATCGCAAAGTCTGTTCATACTAAATGCTACGAGTACTTATATACTCTCTATATTTATCATTACTTTGTTTCTAGGCAATATAGATTACATGTGTAATAACTGTCGGCTGCAAAATACCTATTGGAAGAATTGAAAGGTTTGTGTATCAATACAATGTGTAATAACTGTTGGCAAAATGTCCACGTGAAGAATTTGACGGGAATTTACAACGAAAATACAAGAACATAAATAAGCACACTTTGAATATAACGGTTAATCTTATATTGACACTTGCTAATCTTACGTCAAAAGTTCGCCCAAGGCATGGCTAGCTAAATCTAACTTAATCTTGTTTTCCTTTTCAAATATCTACCAAAACTTTAGAAAAAAATCTTTAAAGAATAGGTATTCCCAATAGGGTATGTTTTGTTTGTAATGATCACATAACTATTACTTCAAGAGAATGTTTAGACTAAAAGCATTGAGAATATTTTAATACCCTGAGAATTATTGGCAAATGCTTGAGAATTCCTATATAAGACAAACGAAGTGAAATCCGGTTTTTAAGTCAGCATCCATCTCGCATCTGAGACTCGAGTTGAAGCAAGTTATTAAAACTACCAAAAGTTGGACACGTTACCTAAACGCCCCCCCCCCCCCCCCCCCCCCCGCTTGAGAACTGACCGCTACGTTAAGCATTGTGAGTAAAGTTGATGAATTGAAAGTTGAAGTTGTCGCTAAGCTTAGTTTTTAAGCGTAGACCCCCACCAAGGAGGGAGGGTCAGTGGTTTAAGCGATGGCACTATGGAGTGTAAATAAAAAGCCCCCAAAGCAAGTTTAATCGTACCATGAATAGATTACGTTGAGAAAACCGACGTTACATTTAAAGTTTGATCATTCTTTCAAAAACGACTGATTCATGCTGGAAAAAAGAGTATCAGGATAATATGTATGGTGGGTTTTTGTGATATTGACACTGAGTCAACATTTCCTAGACCGCTTCAAACTGGAAATACACAATTATATATAGATGTAATATATAAATACTATGCCCAGAAACCAGACAGCATACGCTGTTGAATTTGTACATCGATAGATATTAGGTAGGACATACAAATTAAGCCAATACAACTAAATAATTTGTTTCTGTCAGATAAACGGTACAGTAACTCATTTTACCTCCCGTAAGGGGAAGTAGTGTAATGGTTTTGTCTGTCTGTCTGTCTGTCTGTCTGTCTGTCTGTCTGTCTGTCTGTCTGTCTGTCTGTCTGTCTGTCTGTCTGTCTGTCTGTCTGTCTGTCTGTCTCACTTTGTTTTATATGACAATCCATAAATATGTATGACTTTTGATAAATAATCACTACATGCAAAGTTTTAGTAGTTTATTCTCAGTTACGTCCGAAAATACTCACCGTGACTTGAAGCTGCAGTACAGGGTGCAACCGGGACTTTTTTAAAACTGATTTGTTAGATGTAAAGACTTATTGTAAGTCATACACCATGAACAGGTAAAATGTATTTGTGTAACACTACACATAATATGATACACTAAATCCAATATTAATTTTTAGGTCCGCACCCTAAACTCAGCGATCGAATGTAATCACGATTCCAACATGTTAATGTAGTAGTAGTAGTTTATTTCAAATGCTAAGGCCTCGGCCCATCGCACAAAACATTTTACATAACAATAGAGAAGAAAAAGAACAAAGAACTGAATATCATTCTACTAATAATTAACGGAAAAATAATTAAAGGTAAAAATATGACAGGGGAGAACATATACATCTATGTTTGCTGAACAAAACTAGTACGAGTGTTGAAAGCTTTATGAACAAAAACTGATAGTTTGTATTGGACTACTTCATTCTTGCATGCCAGTAAGGAAAAACATTTTTCTTTCGTGGGGTGAACTCTAAATCTTTGAGGAATAAAATCTACTCTATGGTCGTTATATAAGGGGCAAAACAATATAAAATGACATTCATCCTCAACAACTGTAAAACCTTGTCTTTTACAATATAGACACACTCTAAGTTCAACAGGAATTGGTGGATTACAATGGCGTCCCACTTCAATTGCTAAATTGTGACTAGAACAACGGAGCTTAGCAAGATCAAATTTAAATTTTATGATTTTAACGCATGAGAGGTACAGTTCAGGTTCAAGCATTGACTTAAAATTTACATAACTGCGCATGCGTCGAGAGTCATTAAGTGAGGCTGACCAATCTTGTCTGTAACAATCTTGTAGTCTTTTACAAAACAAATTTAAAAAGGTTTTTGGGTCCCCCACCTGATGTTCAAACCAAACAACCCCGAAACCGTATCTAAATAATAATTCTCTTATCTTTGTTGCCCATGTGGTCCTACCAGCAGAGTCTAGATGTTTTAACATTTCGTAACACGCTCTTGGGTAACGAGTATTGTTCATTTGTACAAGTTTCAGCCAGTAAGAGATACATCGCTTCATATACACACTAGAGAGTGGAAATCTACCACACTCACCCAGAAGTACTTCTGAGTTTACAGATGAGTTCACACCCATAAGAAATCTACAAAATTTGAATTGTACACGTTCAATGATCGGGGTATATTCATATCCCCAGTTGGAAACATGTTAATGTACTACTTATGGACACAATCAAACCCTAAGCAATATTTACACGTCGAATTATTCGTATCAATGGATATTCTTTGAAAATCTGTGCAACATATACAGCAACCTTGTCAAAGATATAATGAGATCAGGTTGGGACTGGTCAGTTTTCATATGCTGTATATATCTGTGTTGGAAAACGTTCAACAAATGTTCGATTAAATGTGTCAGATACAAGTAGATTAAATTTAAATTAAATAATTATTTTGCAAATAATGACATATTTGGACATTCAGTTAATATTTAAATTCATAAATACTATAAAGAGGATATTACATTGTCGAATTTACACCACCTACTGCATGTGCTAACATTGCTACACGCATCACCTCTGCCAACGACGACGTATTTCTATCGACGCCGTCAGTAATATCGACAAGGAAGATGATGTTCACCTACGCTGTGTTATCCATTCTATTGGTCGTCTGTGAAGGTGGCTATCTGAGTCGTGCTAAGTTACCCGACTATGTCAACCAGGACCAGCTGTGTGCTCGATTCTATGACAACAATTCCTGTCAGAAGCCTTATCTTCACTGGGACCACCTTGACGTCCAAAACGGTGCAGATGTGCATATCGTTGACCCACGATGGAGAAATCGAATTTCTTCCTTGGCAGTGAAGGAGGAGTGCACACTAACAGTTTGGGATCGTGGGTTCAAGATTGGGAAACATCAGATCTTTACAAGCGATAGCTCTTGGCACAACTTACAGAGGGTGCCTCGTTGTCATACGTTCTCAGAGAAATATCTCAAGTTGAGTGGTGTGCACGTGATTTCATCATACACGTGCAACTGTGAAGAAAGTCCAAGTAAAAAGTATAGTTTAGAAGCCGGTAATATTTTTGATGACAATGATGGTAGCCATGTGATAAAACCACGGAAAGCACAACCTACTTTTGACACATTTAAGAATCGCCATATCATAGACGAAAGCAATGGGGAAAAACCGAAAGAAAAGGATACGGAATGGAATGAGTTGATACAAGAGCGAAACATTCCTCCGGAAGGCAGAGAATACCATACTTTTATATACGGACGTGCTGAAATTATTAGAAAAGATTTCATCCATGTGCCGGATAAAAAAACAAAAAACTTATGCGTTAGTAGAGATACGTATGACCTTTATGCCCTTAAAAAACTTAAAGTTGATAATGAATACCACTTTAACGCGAAATACAACAAAGTTGTATATGCTGCCTGCAACGACAAGGGGGAACCATTCCACTTTGAAGCTAAAACTCTGGACGGAAAATGAAATGAACGCTTTAACAAACCGGCTAGTTAGGTATCAAGTTAAATTTCAAGCAAGTGGTCACGTAGACGCATATTTTTTTGGCATTTCATGATTTGTATTGAAAACTTTGTGTAAATGTTACATTTTACTTAGTTTTAGATTTAAAAAGATAAATGACGTCATCTATCACATCAATCCATTGACTACTGTAACAGTGTATCAATTACGTCATCTATCATATCAATCCACTGACTACTGTAACAGTGTATCAATTACGTCATCTATCATATCAATCCACTGACTACTGTAACAGTGTATCAATTACGTCATCTATCATATCAATCCATTGACTACTGTAACAGTGTATCAATTACGTCATCTATCATATCAATCCATTGACTACTGTAACAGTGTATCAATTACGTCATCTATCATATCAATCCATTGACTACTGTAACAGTGTATCAATTACGTCATCTATTATATCAATCCACTGACTACTGTAACAGTGTATCAATTACGTCATCTATCATATCAATCCACTGACTACTGTAACAGTGTATCAATTACGTCATCTATCATATCGATCCATTGACTACTGTAACAGTGTATCAATTACGTCATCTATCATATCAATCCACTGACTACTGTAACAGTGTATCAATTACGTCATCTATTATATCAATCCATTTATTACTTCTATAACACATCTCTGTTTTGTTCTTATCCGATTTCATATTCTAGAATTTATGGCATGATGATTGTTCTTTTGTGTAGTGTACATCTTTTTGCCAAGAATAGCAGATGATTCAAGTTATACATATAAATTACTGAGATAGGTGTAATGTCCAAATAATACGTGTGATATACTTAGAAATCTAACGCATTTACATAGGCATTTTGATCACATATGATAAAGTATATAACACAGTTATTTCAAGGTATAGATTTTTATAAAGTAAGTATAGAAATTAACGTAGTCTTGGTTACCCAGACTCTCGCCGCTGGGGCTCTGCCTACGAGTCTTGTAGGCAGAGCCCCAGTGGCGAGAGTCTGGGTAAACGAGACTAAGTAGAAATGCAGTTATATATAATACAATGCGTTGAGTGAATGGACTAGGTTCCCAACCAACATACCAATAACAAGAGATATTAGATATCAACGGATAGACGATTTCCACGATTTCATATGCGCATGCGGAACCAATCATAATACGTTAAGTAATCACGTGCTAAATTACATCCAATGAGTAGCATTTAACTAGGGAGGAGTTAGAGATTCCTACTATAGTTACAAATATTAGTGTTTTTTCATGTGAAATGTTAGATTTGGATTTAGCATCATTCAGTCATAATAAAGAATCAAGCATCCTTCTTGCAAGACAATTGTCTGTAATGTGTTCTTGTTGTGTACTGGTCTCAGTTACCCAGACTCTCCCCACTGGGGGCTCTACTACGAGACCACCCAGACAAGACCCCAGCGATGAGAGTCTGGGTAATCGTGACTAGTAGTGAACTAGTGCTGTGAGAACTTTTACGTCCAAGCGAGTGTAACTAACTGACTGTTCAATGACATTTGGAGGCTAAGATCCTGAATAGAATAACATATAACTCTACTACAACGAATGAGTTCTATTGCGACGTCATCACAGTTGGTGTCTTTGTCAAGACTATATAAGATGTGTAAAGTAATTTAAAGTTATTACAATAGTTTCAAAAGGTCTCACAAATCTTACAATAGTAGAATGGCAGTTTAAACAAACTCTCACTTTCAGTCAAAGACAATAGAAAATACAACAGCATTTAAGAGGAGAGAAAAACCTTTCAGAAAATATATGGGTTGATGGTGTAAACTTTATTCATTGTTGGGAAACAATAACTTGAAAATATGTCACCCTTAAAATCTTACCTTTGTGCATCTCTACCTTAAGGTGTCATCACTAGCTGCTTGACAAATGTTGCACGGGGGGGGGGGGGGGGGGTATGCGCCAACAACGACCGGACGTATATATGTTTGAGATGTTCACTTCACGAGAACGATGAAGGATGATTCTCTACACTAAACCAGCATAGCTTATAAACGTGACGTCTGACCTGAACCAACCTGTTTTAATCTCGGTTACCCGGTTACCGCACAGACGAGGAAGAAATTTCACCTTGTATGGTAACTGGAATCCTTCACAACTCGCTTTGCCATGAAGTGAGACACCAGCGGTGACTCGGCTGAAAACTAACTTATTCTGCAGTTTACTTTCAGTGTACTTCTAGTGTACTAGTATATTAAAGATACTTCGCGATGAGGCAACCTCACACGGGAGAGAGGATGCCAGTGAGGGCGCTATATTGCAGTCGTCATCACTGCACGTCATTTGTTATGAATGAACCATAATGCATGTACTTCTTCATTTTTACAAGTTTATATAAAATGCTTGTAAAATTGATTTATTCATACCGGAAATACAAAGTACCTGGATAATTTGTGTAAAACATGTTTGTGATGACGAGTCAACATTTCCAGAACAGAGTCAATATAGAAATATACAATTTTAGAAACTCTATATACAGGTATTAATAATACGCCTAGAAACCACACATACATGTACTGTATTTAGCTATTCCGTGGATATATTTTGTAAGACACACAAGACGAGGCAATAAAACCAAATTATTTGTTTCAATTGTTTGAATGTTTTTCGTTCTATTTTACTTGCACGACAGATCATAAATTGTGACTTTGAAATTTAGGACAGAACTAGAAATTGTTATATTTATACAAACATCGCGTGTTTAAATATACCTATATTATGGGATAGTTTATTACTGATATCAAAGTCGAGCATATGTTCATTTATTGCAACCGTCCAAATTTATAAGAAAATATATGAATGAAGTGTTCGGTCAGCAATGCCCTCTATCAACTCATCGATAGTCCTTTGACAGCAAAGCGTTTTACAAGTGAACACTACATATAAAGCTTTAGTAGTGTTAACTATTTGGTGTCTTTGTTCTCCTGTCTCGCAGTGCATGGTCTGAAACGTCTTGTACTGCTCATAAAATCTTAGTAAGATAAGATATAATTTGGTTAAGTCCATAAAGAGTTGAAAACTAGCTGACGTACATTATTGGTTAGTGTTAGGCTTCAGTCTGAATAAACACGTCATCAAAGTCACAATACGCTTATTACTGCATCATGTCATCAACGTAAGAGCTGAGGTTTAAACAGACTGAGGTTTCATCGGAGTTAACGTTCTCTTCGTAAAAAATATTTATCAACTTCCAATAAAAACCATCATCATTTGAAAATTTGAATTTGGAAACCCGTAGTGTGGCAATATAGGCCCACTATTACTTCAAAAATTCCCCCATATATAAATATACGTACGATGAAGAATCATTGCCTGGTGAAAAGTTCAACACATATATCGTTTTGACTTGCCTGTACCTGAATATAACTGTATTTAAATTTAGCAAAAATGTTGAAGTACTGTTTGCATGTACAAACCTATACCAATATAGAAATACCTTATATTGTCTGCTCATGTGTAGACTCGACTACTCGTCTAGTGGTATGTGATGAGATGAGGACATCTACGTACATCATTGTAGCTGTTCTCAGCGTCGCCTGTGAGGGTGGCTGTCCTCACCAAGCTGGGCTAACCGACCACGTCGAAGAAGGGCAGGTTTGTGCACGTCTTTACGAAGACGATTATTCTATTTACCCTCAATCCTGTGGTGGGGCTCACCTTGACGTAAAAAACGGAGCAGACGTAAAAGCCATCGATTCATGCTGGAAGAACAGAGTGTCTTCGTTAGCAGTGAAGGAAGGGTGCAAGTTAACGGTGTGGGACCATGGTTCAAAATTGGGGGAAAGCCTCGTAATTAAAGGTAGCTGGTATAATTTAAAATCAATCCCTCGATGTTTTGAATTCGCGGTCACGTGTCTCGATTGGAATGACGTCATTGGGTCGTATACTTGCACCTGCGATAAACCTCCCAACATATACGTAGTAATGGGTAACTTCGTTCAACACCAGAAGACAAAACCCAAGATTCATTTAAGTTTTAGCCAAAAACACATCATCTCAGCAAAGCCGAAGAATTGGAAGAAAGAAATGGAAAGTCGCGGAATGTACAAAGACAAAGAACATAATAAGAAATCTAACACGTTCATAGTCGGTGATGACAAGACGATCCTTTCAAGCTTCACTACACCTTATAATCATGGTGCAGCACAAAATCTGAAGAAGAGTAAGATAAAGTTTCCAATTTACGTGCTTACTTTGAATGACGTCACCAACGAGTATGAAGAGACGTATCGTGGCAAAAAGCATGCTGTTGTTTCGGTATCGAAGAACGGGAAACCAGAACATTATGAAGGGTATATCTAACAGGAGCCACATGTGTATGTCGACGTATTGCATGGAAGAAGACAAAAACTTGGATTTAGACATTTCTTTAGTTCCTCACCCTGCAAACATGCACACTCAACAATCAGTGAATCGACAGTGAATTGACAGGACAATTTACACCTTGAAGTTGGTGTCTAAGAATTCATATTCAGCATTGACATATTTACGCATGTGAAATTGTATACACGGTTACAATATTCCCGGCGCCACACCGTACCGAAAGTTACAATAGTGAACTTTCAAACCGGTACCCGCCATGTTGAATGTTGCATCATGGGAAATGTGATACTAAATACTAATATTTTGGTATTGTTAACATTACTGTTACACTGTTCGCAACCGTGAACGGTCACGTCATAGTTTACACCGACTATTGTGGGAGGTTTTTTATCGGTAGCTCCAGATTAGGTATTACGATAACCACAGATAATCCCATAGTCCTTTGCGTCTGAGCATGCTCAGTCTGGATTGCAAGTTCCCTATTGTGATTTTGTTTGACATGCCCTATGGCGACATAATCTATAACTTTTGTTTTTTATTTTAGTAACTTGAATTCCATAATCTACTACTAGTACTAAAACAAATTTAAATATGTGTACCAATTGGTAGAGGTCTCACCAGGAATTTTAATACACAAAATCGACATTTATAACATTATTAATTGGTCAATAAATTCGAGAGAGCGAAAAGCACAGTCTTTGTTGCATAGCGTCTTTGCAAATTCCTCAAGACGTCTATTTCAAGCTATGTTGACGAGAATTTTCTTCTTCAAAAGTTTTAGAGTATATGACGTAACTGCATTTTTACATGGACTTTGGTCAAACAGTTGTCCTCAGATACAGATCACTTGCACAAGAACCTGTCAAAGTAATACCCGTTGTGGGCGAACAGGTTAACAGTTACAGCGACTATTGCAAATGAAATGCGGGGTAGATTTGTTGAAGGGTGTGGCTGGTGTTTTGGATATTAAAATTGACAAAACTTTTGCTTTTTTATCAGCTTTTGTTTTGGGATGGAGTTACCACCACATTTGTTTTGCAAAGATACCGTTAATGGAATGGCTATGTTTACAGCATGATACCCTCACGGCATTATAAAATGTATCTTATTACATGGCCTATATGTATCTGTATCTGTATCTCTACATACTAGTCTGGATTCCAACGTGGTCTCTAACTAAACCATACACACAGTGAGTTTGTATTCTGCTAATCACCTCAATCAGTGATGTCCCAAGGACTCGACGTATGTCTTTACGTGTCACTTGGTCCAATCGGCCGCGGGATCCTTGTTTTGTATCGCTCAAATCCGGATTTCCGTGTTTGAGAAGGCGATTTTAAGGGGATGGGATTAGGGAACCATCAGTAGTTACAAGGGGGGAATGGGGGTGTCACTTATTACAAATTGGTCCTCCGGGGATGGCCACAATTGATTAGAAAATGGAAATTAGGGAGCCGATGGTGAAATTTTATATCGACTCACTCTTTTACCTATATATAGGCACTGGATTGAGACTTTCTGTAATTTCTCAACACAACACAACACGACACTGTGCGAGGGACAATGGTCTAATGTATGTATGTATGTATGTATGTATGTGTGTGTGTGTGTGTGTGTGTGTGTGTGTGTGTGCGTGCGTGCGTGCGTGTGTGTGTGTATGTGTGTAGTTTTCGTGCTCTGAAAGATACTTGATTGGATGGAAGTTCTGGATGACGTTATAAATCTATATATATCATAAATAAAGATGAACATGTAAGTTGTAGTTTCCTGGCCACGTCAACGGATGCAACATCAGTGCTAACTTGCTTATTCTATTCAGTGCAAACAATGATATATTAACAAAGACAACCTTGCCATTGTTATAAGTAACTCCATTACCAGGATGCAAACCACACCAGAGTTTTTTCTTTTGTTTCACGTCAACGAACTGTTCTAATTGAGAGTGTACTCTTTAGTTACTATTGTTCTATTGTGATAATTGTATTAACTGTACCTGGCTAAATCACACTTCATTCATTTTTGTATTCATGAATATTAATAAGGTATAATAAAAGAATTGTTTGGTTCCGGTTACCCGACCCCACCTAGTTTTTCACTGCCGACCCTAAACTTTTTTTTACATATCCGAGAAAAAAAATCGCGAAATTTGTGTGTGAAGTCTAGCGAGAAGTAGTGGATGAGGAAACTGATATCTACTTAAAAAGACACCATGAAGCTGTTCTTCCAATCTGTAATGGCTGTACATCTGATGAGAAGAAACCAATAACAAAGAGACCATATGGAAAACAAAGGAAAACATAACTACCTGAACTAGATACTCACATATGGAAAAAAAACTCAAATAAAAACATTAAAAAATAAAATAAGATAAAAAAAATGTACCTACCCCACCTATACTATATTTGAGTGTAATCGGAACCACAGGCTTAAAAGACTCGGATGTTATTTCATGATATGGTAGGACACAAATTTGTATTTGAGGAGAGACCGTAAAACCATATAAATTCTAGTGGAGATCATACTAGCTATTGATAATCTATCACATGAATCCTGGTACTACAAATGTAGCATACACTCACTACTATCTACACGAGGGAGATATATTTAAGTCTCAACACAGGGCCGGGCGCCCAGGAACCGCAACGGTGTTACAAGTAAACAAACAAACAAACAAACAAACAAACAAACAAACAAACAAACAAACAAAGTATGCTTGGGTAAATGAAAGATCATTTTAAACTCATGGATAACTATCTGAAATATATTATACTTCTATGTAAACTATATATAACAACCTGTTATTTGTATAGATGGTATATATAGAAACATAGTATATCATTATAACATGAACAAGACCTGGCAATTCCTCTCTATCATATAAATCAATAATTTCTAAAAAGCCTACGAATATTATCAGCCATGAATCTACCATGAATAAAGCCTGATTGGTCTTCATGGATAATGTCAAGGATGGCGTGTTTAACCCGAAGGGATACGGTGATTGTTGATTTCAAAAAGAAACAGTCACATGCATCACCCAACGTGAATTCATAACAAACGCTCTTACTGGTGGGACGGACCGTGATATGAACCTTACCTTACGTAACCTTTTTCTGACCGCAGACTAGCCAGACAGCCTCTATGGTCAGCTCATCATTGTCATTATTGTTCTTTTTTTCTCTTCTTTTTTTTCTATTTATTTCACCAGAAATTGTACAAAGGGGTATATAACAGAAGATGAGAGAGAGAGAGAGAGAGAGAGAGAGAGAGAGAGAGAGAGAGAGAGAGAGAGAGAGAGAGAGAGAGAGAGAGAGAGAGAGAGAGAGAGAGAGAGAGAGAGAGAGAAAGAGGAGGAGGAAAAGCAAATAAGTCAATAAGCTACAATTTCTGACAAAATTACTTCCAACTAATAATTACACTAATACTAAAATACTAAAATAAAAAAGAAGAGCAAAATATTCCTAGTGAGGACCATGGATATAGTCCGCTAGGGACTAATCTAGTCCATAGTCCTAACTGAATGAAAAATATAAATAGACACAATAGTACTGTTCTCTGGAGGGATGATCATGTATGATCATGTCCTGGTTCCTATGCATGCTATGTGTATCCTGTTGACTCGGAACCAGGACATCATGATCATACATGATCATCGTATGACGTCAGTTCCTGTAATACGACACGGTACGGTGTTGCCCTGTCTAGCATTTGTCTAGAATGTTGTCCAAGAATGTTCGGATGTAAGCCGGATATTGCATCAATGCAGGCAGCTATTGTGTACAAAAGGGGAAAACAATACGTGTAAAGTGGTTTGCTGCATTATTTTCTCTTTTGTGCGCAATATAATAGATCCATGATATGATCGCATAGCTACAACTTGGAGTAATTGCATGTATATTGTCAGTATAATTACTCCAAGACTACCCAAAAAAAATATATTATAGAATACAAGAATACATAGGCCGTAGAGGAGGCGATCAGGATAAAAAAAAAACGGAGTGTCTAGTACCACCGCGGTGGCAGTAGCCGATCCTCACTAAAAAATGTAAACATGTACCGAGAAGGTCAAATCAGGTAAAATAACGAAGGTAAAAATCTAAAATAGCAATGAATGATTAGCCGACATCTACATCGGATTTTAATCAGATTGGGTACGCACAGTCGTTCGGCGAACCCTCGCTATTTTACCTGTATGAACATGTAACATCCGATCACTATACTGTAATCACTATTCCGATACACATAACAGACGAGTATTATTGTCTGTGCTATAATGGATCTCAGAGTCAGATCATTATATAATGCATGAACAAAGTACATGTTTGAACGTGTGGTCGCGGTTGGTATCACAGGGTAAAAGGACGAATAATCAATTTTCTTTCCGCGATATTCCGGATTTAATATTTCTAATATTATTTTCTATATATTCAAATAACTTTTTACATACTGCTAATGTACTTCCAGAAGTCGGATCAGTGGATGTTTACACTCACTGCGCAATGTGTTCATTGGGCAAATAGGCTGTGAGTTTGTTCTAGGGCGTACAATACAAACCACAGGGGTTATTGGAGTTTAAATTCATGTATGAGGCTGTTATTTTGAATATATGATATTATGATATGACATATAGTGTTCCTCGACAGGAGGCATTGTTCGGACGCACTTACGTGTTGACAGAGGTTACTGTCACATGGCATATTACACATATTGCTATAGATCCATTGTGCAGCAAATTTTCTCTCGGCTTAGCCACCTAACAATTAATTCAAACTCTAATAACTGTAGGAAATAGACATAAATCAGTGAGCGGAAACAATAGTTATGATGACAATTAAAACTTTATTTGAAATAGAGAAATATGAAAATTATATTAGAAATCCGGAAAATCGCGAGAAAAAATAACTATTCGTCTGTTACCATGTGTTGATACTGTATAGCACATTGTGTATACTGCCCTCATTGCAGTTCAGTTACTGCACAGACATCTAGCGTGGGTGGAGGGTCTCTGGTTTGGCCTACTTCAAGTACGATTCACACACGATGGTATAAGTATGTAAATGTATGTAAATTATCATATTCTAACATTGTACATTCACTGGCTCTATTTGAATGGTGTTTCACTGGAGCTCAGACCACTTACAGCAAGTCACCGAAATCGTGAGTATTCCACCCAACTGCTCTTGTCATGTTTATACCAGTTTCAATTGTATGAATTTGACCTTCAACGGTATTTACACACAGATAACTTCTTCCCTGTCTATTGAGGGTATATTCCATGTATTTTTTTATTCGTCACAGTTCTAACCTGTCGTCGTAAATAACTGTCCTCTTTACGGCACTGGTAACTATAATAATCTACGTTATGTTCTGGTTCGTGGGAATGTCACAACAGTCACGGTCCAGCCATTTCATGGTTCTCACATTTCGTTCTATTTCAGTGTAACTTGTCATGCTTGTTGGATAGTCGTTTCACCACTTCCGGTTTTTAACCACAGGGGCGCGTAGTATTTCGTAGATTGTTGTTTCCCTTCTCTACATGCTAAATACTAGTATAACAACATTTTTACTTGAATATATTGCCCCTACCTTTATGGAGAAATCTTTTACTATAGAGTGTATATTGATACATTTGTAGTAGCAGGTTTCGTATGATATTTTCCATAGGAAAACAACAATCCGAGGCTAAGCCGTCATACGTGCCCCTATGGTTGTAACGATACATTTCTGTGAAACTGGTTGATCATGGAGGTACTGAAAGGGGATATACTTCCATGGTTAGCTATACTGACTAACTTTCTTTACATGTAAATACTAAATTCAATAGCTCTGGGATTTTCCTTAGTCAATATTGCGCTGTAGAAAACGAAAGTATCATAGCATGAAAGTATTGGTAAAACCTTTCCAATAAATCTATTGTAAATATTACTAAGCGTACTTATAGAATTGATTCTATTTTAATGTATTCATATATGTAAATTTATAATTATATCTCACTACAATGTGCATTGTTCTATTTCCTTTGTTTAAAAGGAGATCGCCACTTCCGGATATAGACATGTTCATAAACTATGGGTTCTGGAGAGTCATTTCATGATTGTGCATCACGTACAATTACTTGTGATTTCAGACAAACGTCAAAATTTACTGGGGGGGGGGGCATGAATTTTTTTTAGAGTCCCATGAAATTCTGATGGTCTGAAAGGGGGGTCCCGAAATATTGTGCTCATGATTTGAACCAAATTAAACCCCAGGAGCGGTCGTTTACTGAGTAAATTAAAAAATGGCATAAAAATTTAAAAATTACCATACTGTACATCTCTGGAGTTGGGGGGGGGGGGCATTGTATAATCACACATTAAAATATGTGTAGCCGGGAGGGGGGCTACGACTCGGAATATACTTGGGTTCAATGGGGGGGGGGGGGGAGACATTTTTTGAAAGCGCAAAGGGGGGGGGGGGCTGCGAAATAATTTTTCTTCTTTGTTTACATGTAAATCAAAATTGATTTGTGATATCATGAACCTTCTCGGTTGCAGTACTGCACACTCCCATGATGCAACAGTAGATTATCAGTAGTTAATACTACTAGTAAGTACAAACATAGGGTGGAGGGTCTATGGTACAAACTACCATCTATTGTTTTGTCAGTTGGGAGAGAAACATTAACACAGAATAACAAAAACCATTGCGTGATCAAGGTCCGTAGCAGACGGACCGGAGCATCGCATTCGTTTCCAATTTACAGTTTCAAGGTATTAACTATATTGTATTGTATTGTTCTTTTGCTTAGTTCATGTTTGACAGTGTTTTTGAAGTTGGCGACCAAGTATTTCGTACCTAGAGTTTCCATAGTAACTATGTTCTACAACTACGTATCCCCTCGTTTTGCTCTGCAAATAGTCGTTACAGGATGGCTGATATCCGCCGCCACTGCTTATTCAGGTGAGTTCAATGATCTCGGACCACACTGTTTGTTGTCTGAGGTTCAATGTAAATTGTAATGTACACATGTTATGTACACATGAAAAAGAGCATACAACCACCGCCACTGCTTATTCAGATGAGTTCAATGTAAACTGAAATGTACACATGTTCTGTACACATGAAATAAAGCACAGAATCATAATAACATGACATGTAACATGGTACAATACAAAGAAGATAAAACAGGTACCAGGAGACAACAATGAAATGACACTAGTCTGAAAGGACCACTTGTTGGTCCGCTTATACTATATAATGCACAGTATAATCACTCGCTACCCAGCGTAAGAGTGAGTGAATGAATGAATGAATGAATCATTAATGGACGAATGCACAGATGGTAGACAAATAGATAGACATAGATCGATGGATGGGTAAATGAATGAATGAATGAATGAATGAATGAATAAACAAACAAATAAATAAATAAATAAATAAATTTACAACCGAAAAAAAATATTTCGGACCTAACCTGGTGACCGATTTTCAAAAAGAAAGATTTCAAAGAAGAAAAAAAAGAAAGTCAATTTTGATCGACGATATAAAAAAATGTATAAAGTCCCTTACAAGTAAGAACTCTCTCACACTCTTGACGAACTGGACATTCCATTATTGCAGGGATGGTCGCAACTGTTGCAGGAGGAGTTGACATTGGTACTGGCAAGCGTTTGAATAAATGTACGGAGGCTTATACGGGTTCTAAAGATGGCAAAACAACTAGTGCAAGATTCCATTACCCATGGGGCATTGCGTACGACCCCATCGGAAAAGTTCTCTACGTAGCTGACTGTGTGAGTATAGTAGTCTATGTATGTTGTATAATGTATCACTCTGAATATATTAGCTATCGTGAAGGGTAGATTGTTCGCTTAGAAAATACATTTGAAATGATCCACTAAATTGATAACTATATTGGTTTATATTTTCAGGGGTGTTCTGGATCTGCGAGAGCTGATGACCGCATTAGAAAGGTTGATATTAAAACAGGTACGTACGTCAATCTAGTAGTCGACGGAATGTGAACGCATTTCTCTCACCTGACGTAAGGTGGCGCACTTATTGCAGGTAGCGAGAATTTAGTAAAGACATCCTACAAATAGTGTGGAAATCGGTAAATTAAATTATGTGATCGACTCTGAGTATTTATTTTCCTTCCACCAGTTCAACAATATTTAGCAAAGAATTTAATGATTTTATATACTCGTGAAGTACTGAAAATGATACATTATTACGAACGCAACTTACAAAATTTGAATCATCAAGCAACAGATATGCTATAGGCAACCATGACATGAGTGTATAAAATTATCACAATTTATTATGTTATTCATTAATTAAATGTTTTAGAGTAAGACGGTGGTTAGAATTTACGGTGCGGGGAAGGGGGGGGGGGCTGAGGAGACAAATACATTTCGCAGCCCCACTATCCCAAGCTCATTTTTGCAAACATATAAGGTAAATGACTGCTCCTGAAGGTAGTTTTTATCATCTGTCCCCTATTCCCCATTATTACACATTCATAAAATCATAGCTCCCCTCCTCCTTTGAACTTCAATTTTTTTGATACCACTCTTCCAATCCCAACGTTTTTCATACCACTCCAATTTCTCCCTAGCCCCCCCCCCCCACGTAAAATCTGGCCACAGTCAAATAGAACATTAATATTTGGAAAATGTAAAATATGATGGCAGACGACTCCTTTTCCCGTACATGCATACAGGACACGTGACAACATTAGCTGGGTCTTTACAAGGGTACGAAGATGGTATTGGAGAAAATGCCAAGTTTCACCATCCTGCAGGTGAGATACTAGTATGTAAGGTACGCCGCGACGGGGCGCCCTCAAACATCGGCCAACCCCTGTGAGAGGAGGCCGGTGAGGGTGAAACGTCACGACGTATCTTACACTAAGTTACAGTCTAGTGAGATACTTAATGTTTTAGTCTTGGTCATCATATGTGATTCTATATATATATATATAAATATATTCTATATATTTATATTCTATATATATATATATATATATATATATATAAATATTTGTGAATATCATGATATTGGCGAATATGCTCAACGTAGGAATATTTGAAAGTCATAGTTAAACTGGAATCGTGTTAGCTTTGATCTCAGACCACTGTATTTAGTGGTCTGTGCTTTGATTCAATGCTGCATAATCACCGTCTTTAGTGACATTTTACTATCACCACGTCAACCAAATTCAGAAGGAAATCAACCAGTTGCAATCGGTTACTTCAAGTTGTTTCTGCAATCCAATGTTAACTAATGATACATTTTACGCTCAGACCACCTTGGTCTGAAATTTACGCCAATGTTGGAAAGGGGGGGGGGGGTGAATGGTTTGGCTATTTCTAATGACGTAAGTATTGTTATCCTTCCACGGAAATGGAGGGGTGAAGGGGGAGAAATGTGAATGATTTGACTATTTCTAATCATATAAGTATTGTCAACCTTTTTTTTGAAGACGATGTCACAATTAAATACACATAAATCAATGTTATCAATAATTTCTTTCAGGCATGTCCATGCATCGAAAAACAAGAACTCTTTTTGTCTGTGACAGTGTAAGTTGACCACGTATCGCTAAACTTGCCTAATTTCTCATTGTATCAGTGAAACATGTACATGTGATCAACAATATGGCCAGCCCAATAAAAAGATAATACGACTTGTATCACGGATCAGTACATAATTAGCAAAACGAAATTTGTTTTCTTCTAATAGGGAACTTGTAAACCCACCATGTTGAATGTTGCATCATAGGAAATGTGATGATAAATAATAATCAATTAGTATTGTAAACAATGTTGTTAAATTGTTTATAACCACGAATGACCAATTCATATTTAGCTTGACCAGTGTGGGAGGTTTATTTCATTGGTAGCTCCAGATAAGATATTTTACGATAACCACAGATAATCCCATAGTCCTTTCCGTCTGAGCATGGTCAGTCTGGATTGCAAGTTCCCTATTCTACCGACAAACCTATACCTATACACAGACGGCAAACAAAGAATCAAATTAATGGTGCCTGGTTGATATTTTACTTATAGAGCGTCAATCACCCAATGAAAAAGAGATCACAGATATATACGTATCACTAAATATACGTCGAAAAATTGAGCAAAAGAGGGGTTTACGCTGTCAATTTTAAGATTATATTGGACAAAGGCGACTATTGAATGGGTAACTGTCCCAAAGTATTAGTTGAAATGATAGAAATGTTTCATTCGATAATTTATCCCCCAAGTCAGTGGACCAATCATTTCGGTACGCAATAGTACGAGGACTTTGCATATATCATTTGAAAATTTGCCAATATTGCAACTACTAACGACACGACAAAAGTTATACAGTAATTGTTTTATCGCATAAGCCTACAAATTACTAATATCGCAAAGTTCATGGCACTCGCACGTACAGCTGCTACATATGTATAAGTGAAGCTAGACACTCGCACGTACAGCTACACGTCATATAAGTGTAGCTAGACACTCGCACGTACAGCTACACGTCATGGAAGTGTAGCTAGACACTGACACGTACAGCTATACGTCGTGTAAGTGTAGCTAGACACTCACACGTACAGCTACACGTCGTGTAAGTGTAGCTAGACACTCACGTGTACAGCTACACGTCGTGTAAGTGTAGCTAGACACTCACGTGTACAGCTACACGTCGTGTAAGTGTAGCTAGACACTCACGTGTACAGCTACACGTCATGTAAGTGTAGCTAGACACTCACACGTACAGCTACACGTCGTGTAAGTGTAGCTAGACACTGACACGTACAGCTACACGTCATGTAAGTGTAGCTAGACACTCACACGTACAGCTACACGTCGTGTAAGTGTAGCTAGACACTCGAAACGTACAGCTACAGCTAAGTTTAGCATACAATTCTAAATTGTCTTTGACTAACAACATGCATATATACATTTGTTTGATCTATTTGTAGGCAAATCATCGAATAAGAACTATAGATGTTGACACAGGTAAGTCACGTGATTATAACTGCAACTATCCTTTTGATAATTTAGATATCGTGTAAGATATTCTGAGATTTAAGCTTTCCAATCCGTTGACATTTCTTGGCAGAGATATATAATTATCAAAAGAATTGTGTTCTACAATATATTATAGCAAGTTAACGTGGAACTTTACGTCGTTTTGCACGACAAAATCTTCACTACCATTACTACATTGTATCGTCTGGCCTGACAAAATTGTTACATTTTAACCCGAATCAGTTGAAGATAGCTCACCCAAAGAAAATATAGCAGAAGACGATAACACGAGTTTTTAATAGTGAGACTTTTCAGTGTCCAGCTAAGTACTAAGTGATACAATGTAGCAATAGTAGTAAGTCTTTAAAGTTTTATAGTCATATTTAATATATGTGTATGTACATTATATATGTGTGTGAGAGTGTGTGAGAGTGTGTGTGTGTGTGTGTGTATGTGTGTGTGTGTGTGTGCTTGTGCGTGCGTGCGCACTACTGCAACATGTTATAATCATACATTCAAATCCACGTCTACACAGGAAAGGTAACTACTTTTGTCGGAAGTGGTAAAGAAGCGTTGATAGATGGAAAACAAACAAATGCCGCATTTAACAATCCACAGGCTGTGGCTGTAGATCACGTCCATAAAGACAGGTTATTTGTAGCAGACACGGTAAGTTTTGTGATACTAAACATTCGTTATCTATACATAATGGTTAATCGCTGACTCCTATGAGATAATGCGTGTCTATGACAAGGACTCGGCACAATGAATGGGGAAAAAATGTCAACTCGTGTCGGTGCTTTGTGTTTCATCAACATGTACGATTATTTCACAACGTCGTAAAGCACAGGCCTCTTTACGGCACCGTCTCTTTACGGCACCGTCTACAGGCCTCTTTACGGCACCGTTGCTTTAGCAGAAATATGTTTTCTGGCTTGCGAAAATGTTCATATACTCATATATCATAATTATATCAGACTATTTCTAGAAGTAAGCTTTACAAAAAAAAATATAATGGCAAAGTGAGAATATTAAACTTTAATGGTAAATATGTTTAGTGAGTTGAAACTAAAATAAGTCTACCTAAGATGCGCTGTCGTTACATTTAAAAAATAGACAACTTAACGTTAGGTGACGTCAAACTTGAAGGTTAAAGCTTATACATGGCAACGTGGGTATTTTTAGCACATCATTGCGAAGAATGTATTTTCTTAGTGAAATTACTGGGTGTACTAATTGTTAGCGATGTCCCTGTGTACAGTGATAGGACCATGTATCTAAACAAACCGTACTCATCTTGTATTCAGGATAACCACGCTATAAGGGAAGTCAGTTTACCAGATGGTGAAGTGACTACACTAGCTGGTGGATCCAAAGGATTGAAGAATGGTATAGGAAAGTATGCTACTTTCTATCACCCAGCTGGTGTTACCATCGATCCAAACGGCTATAGGCTATTCATAGCTGACCACGTAAGTTCATCAATGACACTTGTCGGATTACGGCTAGCTGTCAAAACAGTTGTCTGACCAGCGCAATTTAAAAAGTTGTCCTGAACTCAGACCACTGACATTTTAGTGGTCTGAGTCCTGAATAAATGAACGATACGCCACAATGTTACAATTTTCATACTAATCATGTACATTTCAATTCTTTTACTTTCAGCTGAAGTTTGATTTGATCATTTACGACGATTTTCAACCCTTAGTACTGAAAAGAAACACGAATTATCAGTGGTTTTTTGAATTGATTACACTGTATTACGTACTAGTAGATTATACATACATATAAAACGCTTACAACATATTCCTCTTTCTATTCACAGTATAACCATGTCATTAGAATAATCAACTTGGAGAACAGTAAGTTTCTTGAATAACTACGCTATTTTAACAACTATTAGACTGATAAACATACCCTCTGACGTCAGATTTGAACACTTATCTATGTTAGGCATGTACACCAGTGTGTAATCCTAGTTGTTAGTATAGACAGCTAAGTTATGTCTCACTTTTCCGTTACTAGTATTTCAGACCACTATATCTACATGTAGTAAGGGATATTCCACTAGTGGCGAGATCTCACGAGACCGCCTAGCAACGGTTGGAGTATATTCATTCTTGTTTATAATTCAGTGACATTATTTGATGTGTATATAATATATATCTTGATTTCAAGACATGGTAACAACATTGGCTGGTAGTGGAAAACCTGGGTTTATTGATGGTATAGGAACACAGGCAATGTTTGAATACCCTGAAGGAATGGTATACGATACTGATTACAACATTCTATACGTAGTGGAATTCGTAAGTACGATTATCAGAATAGTGCAATACGTACTAATCTGTCTTATGGCAGAATCTGTACATAACTCCCACCACGGTCGTTCTTACAACCGAGATCACTGTACAGTACAACCTACTCATCGTCGTTTTTAAGTAAACGTTAAAGTTTTTCTCTTTGAAAACGCCGCTCTTTGACAGTGTCGGCATATGTAGTACATGAGTGAAACTGCGAAATTGTTTTATTAAATCAATCAATCAATCAATCAATCAATCAATCAATCAATCAATCAATCAATCAATCAATCAATCAATCAATCAATCAATCAATCAGTCAAGACACAGCACTTTTAGATTTGATAACGATATGCTCAAATCAAACCCTTTGCCAGAAATCGGTAAAATCCCAAGTTAGTGTACTTTTATCGAGAAATTTGCCACGGTAAGTCTACGAATACTAGTAGTTATCCAGTTAGTATGTTGTCTTTGACTCTACCGAACAACGCAGGTTTTCCCCGGGTACTCCGGTTTCCTCCTGCATTAACACTGAACTTTCCTCCTGTTATTGGGCAATGCCTGTTGGGTGGTTAATAAATAACTAAATATCCATACAATTTCACTAAATTTGTTACAATACAAATGGTCAACTCTATACGTACCTTGACCTGTAGTCAACTCGAATTATTGTAAAAACTTTTGTTAACATTTTCAAATATTTCAACCGAACTTGTTCACCGTGTTCTTTACATTTACATTTGCAGAGTAACCACTGTATTCGGACAGTCTCGGAACAAGGTAGGAAGTGACACTTCACTCATCGTCCCATGTGGTTTTTTTTTTTTTAAAACAGGTGTCCAATGATAAATGAATACCACACTGAATGCGATGTAATATTTTGAATTCACACGTTGTAATGAATCTATAACAATCGTCAGAAAACAACGCATTATAACTATATGCAACTACATAGTGTTTTCTCTTCTGATCACCAAAAGCTAAGTTATATTTTCTTCGCATGCAAACTGTTATTTATTATGACGCCAATTGTTCGTTTACATTATAACTAGGGGAAGTTAAACTCTTTGTTGGCGGGAAACAAGGAAGGTCTGACGGTGAGGGCGAGGAGGCATCTTTCTTTCACCCAACAGGGATGACGTATGATGAAGAAAATAAAATAATTTACATAACAGACCAGGTGAGTTTCAAAACTAAACACTGGTTTGGTAATGACTTCGAAAGATGTAGTACAATCATAAATAAGTCTAAAATTACTTTAAACCTCCAGCATGGTGCTTCATTCGGGACAAAAAACATCACAAATGCTATGAATAAAAAAGAAGTTGAAAAAAATAAAAATGTATTAATTCATTCATGGCCGGTAAAATATATAGAGCGATGGAAACATACATTCATTCACTTTATTATATTATATTTTACAACTCTTTTTAATGATTTATTTTTGCATTATCAAATTTGAGGAAAATGGCTCATACGATGGATCAATCGTCCATTGCTCTCTCTCTAATCATATAATTTAGCACTAGTGTACCTTTGTTTTGACCTGTAAGCTTCATATGTCTTATCTATACATTTACTTGATATTTTACAATTGCAGTATAATCACCTTGTACGCAGTATAAGTGCAATTGGTTCCAAGGTGTCACCACCAGGCACTATGACAAGTAAGTAAATCATTAGAAGACCTTGATATACTACTAGTATTTTGCTACGTACCACCAAACTAGAGAGAGTATAGAGTTTCAATTTACATCTGATATATACATGTACCACCAAACTAGAGAGAGTATAGAGTTTCAATTTACATCTGATATATACATGTACCACCAAACTAGAAAGAGTGTAGAGTTTCAATTTACATCTGATATATACATGTACCACCAAACTAGAGAGAGTATAGAGTTTCAATTTACATCTGATATATACATGTACCACCAAACTAGAGAGAGTATAGAGTTTCAATTTACATCTCACACAACGTTTTTGTTACCGTACACACACTGATTGCGCACAATCCATGCACATTTTCCCCAAAACTATATATATTTCTTTATGTATCTTGTGCAAATCATGTTACAATCCTATTATTATCCATTGCACAGATCTGTTTGCATATAATGTTCCCTTTTCGATCGTCTATTCCTTTCTGTTTGCATTTTCTATAAACAATCCTGTCAACTTTCAATTTCCTCTTGTCATCAACCATAAGTCGTGTCACCGACCCGATGTGAGAGGGCGCCCCATCACGGCGTACCTTACAGACTACTTAATAAAACCAATCTACAATCTAATTTTATATTTTCCAGTTGAAAAAGTGGTCACTGCCATCAGAGGGAGTCGCAATACGGGAACGGTATTGATTACATTAACGTTCATACTCTTCAGTGCACTTGTCATAGTGTGCATATGCCGTCGACAGGGCCGTCGAATGATGTCCAAAATTTGATGTGTCAGTGATTTATTTACGTCCTTCCCGGGATATGTGTACATCGCTGTTTATGTTATGTACAATCAGGGACGTAGAATCTGTTTATATAAATACGTCCTCGGTGCAATGTGGTATGGTACAATAGAATAGCGGGGAACGTGTGATAGTGCGCTCCAACTGAGGCACTGAGTATTGTCCTTTGGCTTTTGTCCGGCAACCTTCGGAACACAGATCCGAGGTCTCAAGACACAAAACGTAACCATAACTGTTCCTATTCCTATTTATTTCACCAGAAATTGTACAAAGGGTACATAACAGAAAAAAAGAGGAGGAGGAAAAGCAAATAAGTCAATCAGCTACAATTTTTGACAAAATTACTTCCAGCTAATAATTACACTAAAACTAAAAGAAAACAAAACAAGAAGAGCAAAATATTCCTGGTGATGACCATGGATATAGTCCGCTAGGGACTAATCTAGTCCATAGTCCTAACTTAATAACAAAAATAAATATATATACAGTTACAGCGTACACTTATCAAATGAAGTGACGTGCGAACAATACACTATGCACTGAAAATGAAAGAAACAGCAATGGAAGGCAGAAGACAGGAAAAAAATGAATCAAATATGTAAAATATGGTGTTTAAGATTTGTCTTGAATGCATGGCGATTATGGGTGTTCTTTAAAGTAGGGGGGGGGGGGGAGAGTTCCAGTGTTTTACAGCAGCATATTTAGAATTGAATTGGCAAAATGTATGATGTACTTTTGGTATTGGAACATTTCCGTGAGTTGCTGATTTTGTTGCGTAATTGTGGGGTAATTTTTCATTTATATAGTGGCTTAGTGTATGACAATAACGTTTAGTTTGTAAGTCAAATATGAACATGCATGTATGAAATTTGCAGAGTTTGTGAATATCTAGGATTTTTAGGTGATGGAATAGAGGGGCAGAATGTGAATGTCATTTTAATACATGTATTATTTTTTACAGTTTGTTTTTTATTATTGAATTTTGTTCTGATGTAGTTTTTATATACATCGAATGAATGACACAGTTACACAGTGCAATAAACGAACAAATAAATCAATGAAGTTTATAAAATTTCATAATCTGTACACTATTTCTTACGTGTTTTATTTTGTCTTCAGTTCTTCAGTAATATCTGCAGGAAAGACATAATCTCTTTTTTTTTAATTTAACGACTTATTCATCATGTGAACTTCAAGAAACAGTTACTGTGGAAAAGTTTGTTTTTCCAGTAGAATAGTGTTTTATTGATAAAAAGATCGATTCAACTCTATCTGAGAATATAAGCCTATCATAGGAGTAGGCCAATCTCAGTGCGTTGTATGCATGTTATTCTGAACAAAATACAATATGACGATACATGTGCTGTTGTTTAGAAAACTTGTGATTCAAAATTATGATTTCAAACTGCTAAACAAAATATATGAGAATATAAAAGTAACCCGTGTCCACGGTTCCACGTGACGAAATCTCGTGAAACGGAAAGTTTCGATGATCATTTTCGCGATAATCATTAAATTTTATAAGTTGCACGTGCAATGTCAAGCGTACACGCCACATATGCCACATGAGTATGGATACAATGAAAATTCTTTTAGCATACAACAAACTTAATTAAATTTGTCCAAAACTCCACTAATTCCGTAATTTAAAGAAAAAGTATTGCATGCTCTCGGATGATTTTGCTGAAATATAGCGCGATGTTCAGGAACGCGCACTCGGACGTTACGTTTTCACTGCACACTTTCACACGCGATGCCAATTTAGAATCTTTCAAACATCGTACGCGCAAGCAAGATTGGAAGTTGAACTTTTACACTATCCCGTGCAGTTGTGGTTGCTGGCGGGTCGGGGTACTGTTTTAGTGCGAGAACTTGTTTGGCTAGTATGGCTATTGTGGGTGTCGACATCGCTGGGAACTTACAGCTACCGGCCTCATGTACTTTGGGAGATCAGGGTTTCCGAATAAGACGCCTTCCTCTTTGCAACGATGTCGACAAATGTTTTCCCTCAAGCTTAAGTTCATCCTCCTTGTCTGTGTCGTCTAGAGCCCCCGAGACAGAGTTTGCGACGTCATCTTCAACACAGCTTATATATTGCAGCCGCCCTTTTGAAAGTGAAATCCAGTACTCGAAAGTAAGATGTCTTGATCGAAACCAGCACTCGGAGAGACAGGAAAATGTAGCTGCACTCCCTTTGAAATATGTTCAAGTAAGGAGGGGAAACTTTCCGCGGTTTAACGAATTCAAATCTTTCGTGAAAAACGTTGGTTTAGGAGGACGAACTGTTACCGTCAGTTCGTCTACAAGGAGCGAAACAAGTTTTCCGTCTGAAAGAGGGGTATTGGATAATAGTACTAGGGAGATAAATAATGCGACCATCAGAAACGTTTTTGAGTTAGGGCGACCGAGTCGTCTTTCTGATGGAAACGTTACATATACCACGGGAAGAATACCAATGTTACCATATTCTCTCGTAAGCACGTGTAGACAGACATGTTTTGATGGCCCAGTCATGTCGATGAGAACACGGGCATATTGGGAAAGACAGCCCCAACAGTACTGTAACAACGATATAGCTTCGAGGCCTCCCTCCTTCAGGTTGAAGAAATCTCCCCTCACGCCAAGCCTGGACGAAATTATCGATGGGAAGACGCCGACTATGGTAGTCAACAAGAAAGTTACACCACTTTTCAAACGCAAGAACATAGATTTAGCCAAAATTATTGGAGAATATGTAATAGAACGTGAACAACGATGTGATGATTTCGACTGGGAACTAGATTTCTTGGGAGTACCTCGTGAGGAGAGAAGTAACGAGGATACGACTTTACCCCTGATCATGCAACAAACACTCAACGGACCTAGCGTAAGTTGGAGCACTGCAAAGCAACCATTGCCGACACCATTAGAATGTTTCTACGGCGAATGCTCGTTAAATCATGTACTGCACTGGCCAAATACATTTGATCTGATAAACGTAGGAGAACCAAACATAGAGGTTGGGGATGGTACACCTGACATGAAGAAGAAACCTATTCGACGAGAGTTGTTCCCTCCACCAAACAAGAAACTAAAAGTGAGCCACCCTGATGAAAGTGACCATTGGTTTGGATCCCCTATGAGTGAGTAGGCGGTTATCATACTTCACCTTGATGTGCCATCTTAAACTATAAAAATATATGATTCGGATGTGTTTTTTTATTATGACGAAATATTGATATTGGGAGGGAGGCCTAGGGGAGGGAAGTGGTAAAATTTCATTATCTTGTACAATATTGTCGGTGGGGAGCAGGAGTAGATTACCTCCAGTACTCTGGTAAAATTTTGCAAACGTCCTAAAATATGGTACGGCCAAAATAATGAAATAGAAAAGTAAGTTGCCATGCAGGTAGTAGTCTTGCTGCTAGACGTTCGGGCTCGCAGTGAGGGCTTGCCCGAACACTTGGATGTTCCATCCTCGATAGCGATGTTCGGTCGTGTGTCGTATTGTATCGGAAGGACATCCGAGGTCTAGCAGATAGACTATGCAGGTAGTAGCTCCTCATGTTATAAATAGGGGTAATAGGGCGCCCTCTACCATTGTCCTGTATAATTTGGTCTTTTTTATGAGCGAGATGGGGATTGAATGCAGTTTGTGAAAACCTATATGTAACAGTTACTGTAACAGTAATCAGCCAACAAACCAACAAACAAATGTACAAATGACACACATATTCAAATTGTTGACAATTCTGTTTCATCAGGTATTACAGACAGTCCTACAGCACAGATACATGAAATGCGAAGAGATGCCAGGGAATTGCGCAATTAAGATTTGTCTTGAATGCATGGCGATTATGGGTGTTCTTTAAAGTGGGGGGGGGGGAGTTCCAGTGTTTTACAGCAGCATATTTAAAATTAAATCGGCAAAATGTATGATGTACTTTTGGTATTGGAACATTTCCGTGAGTTGCTGATCTTGTTGCGTAATTGTGGGGTAATTTTTCATTTATATAGTGGCTTAGTGTATGACAATAACGGTTAGTTTGTAAGTCAAATATGAACATGCATGTATGAAATTTGCAGAGTTTGTGAATATCTAGGATTTTTAGGTGATGGAATAGAGGGGCAGAATGTGAATGTCATTTTAATACATGTATTATTTTTTACAGTTTGTTTTTTATTATAATAATTGTATTTTGTTCTGATGTAGTTTTTATATACATCGAATGAATGACACAGTTACACAGTGCAATAAACGAACAAATAAATCAATGAAGTTTATAAAATTTCATAATCTGTACACTATTTCTTACGTGTTTTATTTTGTCTTCAGTTCTTCAGTAATATCTGCAGGAAAGACATAATCTCTTTTTTTTTAATTTAACGACTTATTCATCATGTGAACTTCAAGAAACAGTTACTGTGGAAAAGTTTGTTTTTCCAGTAGAATAGTGTTTTATTGATAAAAAGATCGATTCAACTCTATCTGAGAATATAAGCCTATCATAGGAGTAGGCCAATCTCAGTGCGTTGTATGCATGTTATTCTGAACAAAATACAATATGACGATACATGTGCTGTTGTTTAGAAAACTTGTGATTCAAAATTATGATTTCAAACTGCTAAACAAAATATATGAGAATATAAAAGTAACCCGTGTCCACGGTTCCACGTGACGAAATCTCGTGAAACGGAAAGTTTCGATGATCATTTTCGCGATAATCATTAAATTTTATAAGTTGCACGTGCAATGTCAAGCGTACACGCCACATATGCCACATGAGTATGGATACAATGAAAATTCTTTTAGCATACAACAAACTTAATTAAATTTGTCCAAAACTCCACTAATTCCGTAATTTAAAGAAAAAGTATTGCATGCTCTCGGATGATTTTGCTGAAATATAGCGCGATGTTCAGGAACGCGCACTCGGACGTTACGTTTTCACTGCACACTTTCACACGCGATGCCAATTTAGAATCTTTCAAACATCGTACGCGCAAGCAAGATTGGAAGTTGAACTTTTACACTATCCCGTGCAGTTGTGGTTGCTGGCGGGTCGGGGTACTGTTTTAGTGCGAGAACTTGTTTGGCTAGTATGGCTATTGTGGGTGTCGACATCGCTGGGAACTTACAGCTACCGGCCTCATGTACTTTGGGAGATCAGGGTTTCCGAATAAGACGCCTTCCTCTTTGCAACGATGTCGACAAATGTTTTCCCTCAAGCTTAAGTTCATCCTCCTTGTCTGTGTCGTCTAGAGCCCCCGAGACAGAGTTTGCGACGTCATCTTCAACACAGCTTATATATTGCAGCCGCCCTTTTGAAAGTGAAATCCAGTACTCGAAAGTAAGATGTCTTGATCGAAACCAGCACTCGGAGAGACAGGAAAATGTAGCTGCACTCCCTTTGAAATATGTTCAAGTAAGGAGGGGAAACTTTCCGCGGTTTAACGAATTCAAATCTTTCGTGAAAAACGTTGGTTTAGGAGGACGAACTGTTACCGTCAGTTCGTCTACAAGGAGCGAAACAAGTTTTCCGTCTGAAAGAGGGGTATTGGATAATAGTACTAGGGAGATAAATAATGCGACCATCAGAAACGTTTTTGAGTTAGGGCGACCGAGTCGTCTTTCTGATGGAAACGTTACATATACCACGGGAAGAATACCAATGTTACCATATTCTCTCGTAAGCACGTGTAGACAGACATGTTTTGATGGCCCAGTCATGTCGATGAGAACACGGGCATATTGGGAAAGACAGCCCCAACAGTACTGTAACAACGATATAGCTTCGAGGCCTCCCTCCTTCAGGTTGAAGAAATCTCCCCTCACGCCAAGCCTGGACGAAATTATCGATGGGAAGACGCCGACTATGGTAGTCAACAAGAAAGTTACACCACTTTTCAAACGCAAGAACATAGATTTAGCCAAAATTATTGGAGAATATGTAATAGAACGTGAACAACGATGTGATGATTTCGACTGGGAACTAGATTTCTTGGGAGTACCTCGTGAGGAGAGAAGTAACGAGGATACGACTTTACCCCTGATCATGCAACAAACACTCAACGGACCTAGCGTAAGTTGGAGCACTGCAAAGCAACCATTGCCGACACCATTAGAATGTTTCTACGGCGAATGCTCGTTAAATCATGTACTGCACTGGCCAAATACATTTGATCTGATAAACGTAGGAGAACCAAACATAGAGGTTGGGGATGGTACACCTGACATGAAGAAGAAACCTATTCGACGAGAGTTGTTCCCTCCACCAAACAAGAAACTAAAAGTGAGCCACCCTGATGAAAGTGACCATTGGTTTGGATCCCCTATGAGTGAGTAGGCGGTTATCATACTTCACCTTGATGTGCCATCTTAAACTATAAAAATATATGATTCGGATGTGTTTTTTTATTATGACGAAATATTGATATTGGGAGGGAGGCCTAGGGGAGGGAAGTGGTAAAATTTCATTATCTTGTACAATATTGTCGGTGGGGAGCAGGAGTAGATTACCTCCAGTACTCTGGTAAAATTTTGCAAACGTCCTAAAATATGGTACGGCCAAAATAATGAAATAGAAAAGTAAGTTGCCATGCAGGTAGTAGTCTTGCTGCTAGACGTTCGGGCTCGCAGTGAGGGCTTGCCCGAACACTTGGATGTTCCATCCTCGATAGCGATGTTCGGTCGTGTGTCGTATTGTATCGGAAGGACATCCGAGGTCTAGCAGATAGACTATGCAGGTAGTAGCTCCTCATGTTATAAATAGGGGTAATAGGGCGCCCTCTACCATTGTCCTGTATAATTTGGTCTTTTTTATGAGCGAGATGGGGATTGAATGCAGTTTGTGAAAACCTATATGTAACAGTTACTGTAACAGTAATCAGCCAACAAACCAACAAACAAATGTACAAATGACACACATATTCAAATTGTTGACAATTCTGTTTCATCAGGTATTACAGACAGTCCTACAGCACAGATACATGAAATGCGAAGAGATGCCAGGGAATTGCGCAACTTCCTCAAGGATGGCTTCTACAGTGATACAGACTGCCACTGCCAGGAGTGCTGGAAAGCCTGGAGAAAACTGAATGCAGAGTGTGCTAAAATTGGTATTACTCCATATCACTGATGTCAGATGTCTACATGGGGATTTCTGAATAGTTGTATGCTTTCCAAAACCACCAGACTTTCTATCAAGTCCACACAGCGAATAATTGTGTTGAAAAAAGTTGATGAGTTTATCAGATTTGTATCTACATACATGTACTTAAACTATTGTACACATCAGATGTCTGACAAATGCGATCTTGTGAAATAAAATTATATATACCTTTTAACAACTTTTCGGCTTATTTTTTTTGTCATCACGTATCTAAACATGGTCTGTTGACAGCAGAAAGAAACTAAGCTGTGCAGAATCATCAGTCAGAACCAGAATGGACACAATTGTTGCACGTGTCTATCTCAGCGGGGGGTGGGGGGGGTGTGTGTGTTTAATAAAGAACAACATAAAAGACACTGTATGTCACTGATAGAATAATTTTGACAGACAAAACCCAAAAATACACCAAGTGTGAAATATACCATGCATGGGCGAGTTGGTCTTGACAGCAAGACAGTCACATACAATAACTTGTCTGTTGTCGATTCTCCACAGCTTAGTTTCTTATGCTGTATTCAAAATAGTTTCAGATATGAAGTACCAGGGACGTATATGATAAAACAGACGTATATCCCTGTTAGTACAGGTTACCTACAGCACTGATTATGGAAATAAACAAAGCAGACTTTTTGATTGCACATTTTGCTGGTAAGGGCAGCCCGAATAAATTCTATTTCTTGTAACACTTTTAAAGAATGCATTAAATGTGGATTTTTATCTATCCTTCTGTACAGAGCATATATATTTTTATGACGTCACTGGATTGAAGATATATGGTAAGTTGGTCCATGAGAAACATAGATATAAGGCTACCCTAAAGGTCTATGGACTATGCTAGTAATGGTGTGAACACACTCCAGTAATTGTCTTCACAGGCAAAGTAACAGGGTCTATCCAGAAAATATAACACCTTGGGGTCATCAAGATAATGATGTAAACATTACCATCAAATTTATGTCTAGATTTCCAAAAACCATGGCATTTCAGTATAGCATATCGTACACATAACCTGTTGCATTGTACTGCCGTTGGTGGCGCTCTTTTTCGAAGTTACATGTAAGAAGCCTCTGTGCTTTGGTTTCCAGTCCATGATTTCATGAACTTACTTATCTGGATTCTCTTTATACCTTTATAGTGTTGGGAGTTAAAACACATGCAAAATAATAGTATTTCATTTGACCATATGTTCTTTACAATTGCAATTTTATCTATTTTATTTTTTTTTTTGGGGGGGGGGGAGATGAAAACTTGGTAACTGTGGCAATCTTTTGACAAGTACACGATCACAACTCAAATAATGAACACTGAATCTGTACATAACATATTTTACATACGAGACACACGAGACATGACAACAGTTTTAAGTGGCTTTTATAAATTTATTTTTTACTTCCCTGGTGAAACATAATTACATGTCAAAACTAGATGAATTGTTCTTGACTTAGATCCTTGATGGGTACAGCATCTATCGAGAAAAAATGGGGAGAACAAACATATTAAAATCATGTTAATTCACCTTCTAACACTTAGGGACGATCGCACAATGCCGTATAAACTCAATAAATGAACTTTGTTCATTTAGGACAAACCCCCTCCCCTAAATGAACATTCACAAGTGTGACATTGACAAGTAAACTGGTAATTGAACCCTATAACCATATAAGAGCATACATTGATGTCTGAGTGATACTAACATACCTAATTTGCCAAGACAAGTTTTGGATTGTAATGGATATCTAACTAATTCAAACAAATAACAGTAAACTTACAACTCTGATTCTTTTGCCCATGGCCTTAGATGGTAGGTTTCTCCTAAACTTAGCTCTCACAGCACCACTTTTACCATGAGGCCTGGTCACCTTACCCCAGATAACACGCACATTTGTTGGTTTTTCTCTGCCTGGAGTTTTTGTCTTGCTGAAAGATGTAAAGTTGTGAAGAGAACATTACAATTTTAAACCTGCATCAAGACAACTACTGTGTTCTACTAAGTAAATAAACAATTCTTGCACACAATCCATATAATGGAGTGAAATTGCACTACCCTGGTATTTGCAATCAAATGACAATATCACATCCTTGGAAATCGAGAATGAAAAATACACGAGGAATTGAATGAAGTTGAAAATTAACATGTATCATTCATATATTTTATGACATATACTATTTCAAGTAAAGACATCATTTCAAACAGTTTCATGACATGGAACATTCATGATGTTCCTAAATTTTACATGGCATATAAAAACGACTTCCTACTGAAGCTGCATACTGTAGTCGTATTTATTTTGGCACACAAGAAATTTAACAGAATGGTTACTTAGGACATGTCAGGCACACTTTAATTTGGTAGACAGTGCAAGGGCCAAGTAGACACTACTTGTAAATGACCCATCCAGTCAACCCACCATACTTGGTGCCACAGTTGACATCTTTGACAGCAACAGAAATATGACAACTTGTTAAGTATGTTAGCTTGACTTATTTCTGCAGAAAAAGCTTTTGCATGTATTCAGCTGAAATAAATCTAGTGCTGAAAAACTAGTCTGTAAGATACGACATTCGTGTAATGCTATCAGCCAGCACTCGCAGTGGTTAAGATGCCTGATAGGGCTGAACAACACAACGTATCTGACAAGTTGGCTGCAATAATTGTAGCGTTTACTGTGATATTGAGGGCTTTTTCGTCTGTTTTTGTGCCTTTTTTCATTCCGGTTTAACCTGAGTGAAACGCTGCAAGTCCTGTAATGCAAACGCAAATGGATGGAACCGATTCAGATCTGAAAAGTTGTGCAAATTTTTCTGCTAAATTATGCCTTACCTGGCAAAAAATCAGACATTTCCTAACGCCAACATTAATTACGGAGCCTTCAAGACCCAAGAAGTGTTCAGAGGTACCCCAATTCCATCAAAATCGGCGAATGTAGCAATGCATGCAGCATTTTGAAAAGGGCAGTACGCTGACATCTTGCTCACATTTTCAACGTTGTCTCGTCTAATTCGTTGTAAAACATCGGAACGCAAAAAGGCACAAAAACAGACGAAGAAGCCCTCAAAATCACAGCACATGCTACAATTATTGCAGCTACTGACAAGTCTACTGAAAAACATGCGACAACAGTAAGTGGAATGAATCAGTTCATCCCTTTTGTTTTTGGTTATTTTTGTCAAACATACTTACTTCTTGGCTTTGTATACATATGCACATCGTTTTCCAAGGTAGAATTCACATTCCTTTCGTTTAGTGACACCATCTATTCTGAGAAGAGCAGTATGTTCACTTTGGTTTCTTAGACCACGTCTGTAGCCTGTGAACACTGCTTTGGCATACAATCTATAAACACAAAATCAAAGTTATATTAGCTGCCTTTCACTCACACCTATAACTGGAATATCCTATATACTTTGAGTTGAAAGCTAGTCACTTTCTTCTTTTTTCACGAAAGTTGTGATGTTCATGTACATATGAAGTTGATAATTATTATGAATATTGTGTACTAATATCTAAATATATCTACTAATCATGGGTTTGGGTTTCATATGGCATTACCGACTTTATACACATGTTCGTGATACAAGTTGTAAACAACTGACGTTCACTGTTCAGCCCTTACCTCTTCGACGCCACCATTTTTTAAAAGTTACAGCCTTCTCGCTGTTCCTGAAAGAAAATGATTGATGTATAGGTGTAAGTATCTGATCATAGTTATAATTAATTGGAAAGTTGGTACGGTAAAACGTAGAGGTTGCATGCCATGCCCATCTCCGGTGAAGTGTTGTTTTCATCGTGTGGGATCACAACCCCTCATGTACCATCCAAGTCATCTATCAATGTTTTGGGTCAGATAATAAATTTACTTGTGCCGATAGAATATGTGAATAACAACAGTTCTCTCGAGTGGGATATTTACTGAAATGGGGAATAGTATATCTCTAAAATTGAGAAGTTTTGGAAGGGTACCACATACCACAGCAGGTCAAAATGGCTGCTTTCTGTAAAAGAACGATAGATGGTTTGTTGTTTCACTTCCCCAGTAGGTTTGCGGCGCTCGCTCAACTCTTTCAGTGACGCAATTTTACATTTTTTGTTTACAAAGGTCTATAATTAAATAGAAAGTAAATCTTTGTTTTTTACTACATATAAAGAAAATTTTGTAGATATTTTGTCATTAAATTAAATTGTAAAGTAAAAGATATGTATTTTTACGCCATCGTTTCTTTTAGCTGTGTACGAGGCTTTTTCTCGTAATGAATTGTGGGATCGGGGAACTCTTGGCGACGATGTAAACATTCGATATCTAGCAAGTCTGGCCATTTGAAAGGGAAACTCGCTTACGTTCGCACAGTTCCCAGTGTCTATGGCGATTAAAAGGTGAAACAAAGAATATTCATAACTGGGTTCGGAAACAACATCAGCAGGTATGTTATTATTATCAGAAAGGGGACGAACGGCCCCGTCGTTAACCGCAATATCTTATGAAACTTCATATTATTATAAACCGTTTGATGCAATGATGGCGTTACCAACAATCACGTAGTGAGGTGTTTTAGATCTGAAAGTGAGTGTCCATCTCAAAATTAACTCAACAGTTGAATGTTGTATGGAATCTTTATCAGACAACCCGACGACAGACCGCATTGTCTGTCTCATAGTTATTAACTGTTTTAAAAATAATGTCTAAAAATACAATACACCCTGTTCTATCATCTATGTAGATTCTAACGTATGCCATGTACACATTCTATAAGTCTATGATCTGTACACAGTGGCACTCCTAGTTTGTGAACATGGGATATGTTTGTAATGGTGTGAACTAGGATCTCACTTTATAACCTGTCTGTTATAACTTATCTCTCAACTGAACTGAACTTATAAAACTTAAAAAGAAATAAATGACCACTGTCTGTATTTAAACCAGATCCTGTTTATTACTTTCGAAATGTGTTACTCAGAACAGGTGCATCAAAATTATTAGTTACATTTGGAGTAGAAGAGCTTGAGTCATATTGAAACATTTATGTCGGAATTCACAATATGGCAATTTTTTCCCCCAATAACACCAGTGTCCACATACAATGTAGTTTGTGGTTGGTGAAAGAATAACCATAGACAAAGTGTAAATTGAAACATCATATATACTCTGTACTGATTTTTCTGTTCTTATTAATGTTTACAGCCATGCCACGGCTGAAGTCTATAGATTCCATCCTCATCTCCACAGTCTTGGAGGACTGTGCTGATCAACTGTCTGTACTTGGTGGTATTATGCCAAGTACATATGAAGGAAGACCAGATGCAGGAGAGGTTGGTATTTTTAACTGAGTAATAAGTGAATAAGCAATATCATAGAGTGATGCCACATTCAGGAACCTCCCTTGAGAAAGTAAAAGCAAAATCTTAAAGAGTTTATTCCACTCTATGTTGGTCAGCAAATGGAAGACAGTTTTTGTGTGTGAGCAACACAAGTATTTTGCCACTCTATATGTATATTTATGATGACTCTTCTACCAACTTCTAGGGAGAACATGTATCTTAAAATGAAAGATATACAAAAATCAAATTGTAGTCTTACAATCTCTTTTCAGTGTCCATGAAGTGAAAGCTTCTTATGAGCATAATTAAATCATGTGAGTTTGTTGCAAAATCTGTAGTCAGTCCAACTACAACGATGAACCAATTATATTTGGAGACATAGACTTTAAAATGTGATTTATTTGTGGATAAATTAAGTTCTGTAAAAACGGAATAAAGTTTGGTTAAAGGACTTTTCAACTTTTTATCAAACCCAAAAGTGTATGTTTTAAGTACTGCATATTCATGTGTTATCACATGTCAAATCATTAGATTTACATGTATTTGCATTTTATATGTTGAACTGCTTTCTGTTTACAGGTTGTTGGTGACGAAATCAATAAAATAATAGACAGTCAAAAACAGTTAGAAAGTAAATATGAAACCCTTATTGGGAAGAGAAATGAATTGAAAGGTGGCAGTAAGAGTAATCTTGGCAAACTGAAAGACACAGAACAAGAGATTGATGGTGTGATTGCTGGCATTAGAAGTAGTACTCAAACTTTCACTAAGAGCTTGAAACAAAGTCCACTTACTGCTGACAATTTACAGAAAACACAAGATGACAGGTGAGTCTGCAGCACACAGCAAGGTTGTTAGCCATTGGAGGATATTAAATTTGAATTGAACAAGTCATCTGCTCATTGGTTCCTTATCAACATTTGCAAGAAAACAACTTTCTACATAAGAATGTTCTCCATAGGAGATGTTTCATTTGTACGCTTTATCAGATTTACAAGGATTGTAAATAGCGATGATAATGAATTCCAAATTTACTGCAGTTGACAATTTACCACATTCATTACTCTTTCATTTTCCTGGAATACTTACATACATGTTTTTAAATTTCAGGCAATTCTTGGAGAATGTGATTGTTGCAGCATTAAATGAAGTAAGAGAAACTCTGACCTATGATGATCTTATTGAATCTGTCACCGGTGAACAACAGAAGAAAGCAGAACTACAGAACATGATTCTCAAGTTAGTATATACTGCACCTGATTCATTTAGTGTACAAATTTGAGGCCAGTTGGTATTCATTTATGTTAATGTGTACTTTTGCTGTATGCAAATTAGATAAAAGATTCATTGGCCTCTGATTGTATACTGTATATCCTGATCACCCATGGTCAATAAACTAAAAAAATATTCATTCAATGTAAACTATTTGAGAAAGCCCACGGAGGTGTTGAAATTCTTAGTCACTATTGAACTATTTGACCTTTCTACTGCAGTGTTATGTTGTGTTTTAAAAAAAAATGCACTCAATTTATTTGTGCTCGAAAAAGAAATAGAAAATTGACCTGGGTTCGATGCCGTCCTTCTGTGAGTGTTATGACATCAACGTCCATTGATAGCTTTGTCAAACTGTGGTAATAATGGAGTTGTGGTTTGTGTCTGTCTTAGTTTTGTAATAGCTGATAGTCACATGGAAATTCTTGATATTAAAATATCCTGTTGTGTTACAGGGAAGAAGCAGGTCGTAAGAGAATCAAGCAATTACAGAGACAACTTGTAGATGTGAAGAAGGAACAAGAAATAGAAATGCAACAAAGAAATGAAATGATTGCACATTTAAAGGATCAGTTACAAGAAATGAAAGCCAAGACTAACATGGAAGGCAAATATGTCAAGAAAGGTGCTGAAGTAGCTGTCAATCAAACTCAGAAGAAGTGTTTTCTGACAGAGAATGACATGAAGGAGGAGATTGAGGTGAATATGCAAATTAGAGTTATTTATAGATCACCTGTGTCAATATGGAGGAATGAGATATATCTTGCAACAAAGCTGTCTGTTGATCAGCACACCCCAAAATATAAATTTTGTAAGATATACCCTATTTCAGACCATTGAATAATGATTGGTATGTGTAGTGACAATTGACTTCTTAGCACCAATTGGAAGAAAATAAATTTGTTGGCATCATATCAAAAATAGTATTTGTTAGAATATACCCAATTTTAGGTCATGAAATCATCACTCACAGAGGATACCTAACCATTTTGGATCTTTCCCCTGAAATTTGTATACCATAATTTTTTTATTTTTTTATTTTTTTGAGCAAGCGGCAGTAAAACCGTGCAATGAAATATTGCACATGAACACAAGTCAGTTTAAAGTAGTTTTGGGATCATACAAACTCAGACCATTGGTGACTAAGAAATGGGTCATGTAGAAGTGTCCACAGGTCCGATTTTGTGTACCATTGTGAATTATTGAATTTTTACCCCATACATTTCAGCTAAATCAATCAGCTTTCATACAGAGTTCAATGACAGACTTAGGAGTGCAAAAGTAATGAGTAGAACAGTCCTGATAAATAAATTCAATCCTGACATTTCGAATCAAGTCTTTCTCATAGGATACCAAGGCAAGATATATAGCAGGTCATCACCTGACTGTATATCTAAATGTTGTAGCATAGAACGACACACTGCAAGTTTAAATAAACTGTAAAATACACGAGTATATTAATGACAGACTTGTTTGGTGACTCTAGTTATTCTAGATGAAATCATTGTGATGTAGTTAAGATTTGGTACAAATAATCCTGTACTCTAGTATTGACAAGTTTGACTTAGCTGTCTTGTCGTACCGTGATTACCTTAGTATGTTTGTGATACTAATTTGATTTTTTCTCCTTAAAATACAGCTACTTCACAGACAAATTGAGGAAGAAGAAAGAGTCAACCAGGAAATAGAGCAATACCTGAGAACACATCATGCTGTAAGTGTGTAGTCATGACATTGATCACATGATCTGTATGCTAAGCAGTTTTCAATTTTCCAATTTCGATATGTTTCAGTTATTGTTTGATACAAAAAAAACTTAAGCTTTATGTATTTTGGGTTTCAAATGTTGATAACACATATCTAGTCTGTACGGTACTCTGTGACAGGGCCCTCTCACACTGGGGCATTGGTGAGGGTGGAATGACACGACATATCTTACAGTCTGACGCATATCATGATATGCTAGTAGTACTGCTTGTGGTGTATGTCAGTACTCAGACGTCTGTACTTTCTGTACAGAATTAGAAACTAAAAAATTCAAACTGATGTAAACTTATTTTGAAATTGTTCTGTTTTTCAGGATTTAGAAGAGAAGTTAGAATATTGGATGGAGAAATATGACAAAGATGTGGAAGCTAAACAACATGAACTTGATGTATTGAAGGCATCAAAGGCTAATGACTTAGCTAGACTACAAGAACTGACAAAATTGGTGAGTTCAATTTACTTGCTACTACTCTAACCCCTCATCTAAATGCTTTTTACACCTTCAGATTTATTTATGAAAACATTTTAGACAGACTTAGAGGGTCTATTTTTTGTGTAGATTCTACTTCAGTGAAACTGGTTAAACCATAGGTTAAACTTGCTCTCAAGTGACTACAAATTACAATAGACTAGTTTGAAAATACAGTAAGTTCTGACGACATGTGTATATTTGATTACAGTATGCAGAGTATGAACAGGTTGTTGTCGAAGACAGAATAGAGAAAGAGAAAGCAAGACGCAAGAGAGAACAGGCAGCAGAGGAACTCAAATCAACTGTCAAGGTCAGTATTCAGCATGATATTGTCATCTTCTTAAACAACAGCCTCTTTTACGGCACTGTCCAAAATGCGGCATCAATGTGTCGCGGAAGAAATAACAGCTCTGGTGTGTGAGAATGAATATTATGTTTATACTCTGATCTGACTAAGAATGATTTAACACCTATGTGGGTCAAGTAACATTTTATGAGTATTAGAGCGCCACCAAGTGTCCATGTTATTTGTTAAATTAATCTTTTGTTTTTACCTTGCCCTGAATCACAGGTGCAGTCCTGGTGGAGAGGAATCATGGTTCGTAAACAACTTGGACCATACAGCAAAAAGAAGAAGAAGAAGGGCAAAAAGGGCAAAAAATCTGGCAAGAAAGGCAAAAAGAAGAAGAAGTAAACATACTGATAAAATATTCTCACCGTGGATTTCTGTGTATAACAAACTTTTTGAGACTTGGGATTATTTATGTACAAATGTATCTCACTTTATAGAAGATTTGTTTTGTGAAATAAAAAAAATGATTGGAGATATTCCTTCCTTTTACACATGAAATGAAACACAAGAAATAACTGCTTTCCAAGGAAGAGGTGTCATGATTTTTTAATGTGTATGTCAAGATGTGACAACTTTTGATGAGATCCAAGTACTTGTTATCTCACTACTATACTACAATGTTTTCGATTTAAACCCTGTGAATTTAAAAACAAAAAAGATTGTAATTGAAATAAAGAGTTTTTTCTTTTCATTAAAATGTGATTTTTGTTGTAGTTTTCTTTGTGATCTGTATGATTGACGTGACTGGAATGATTTGTCATGATTTTTTTTTTCATGGATTTTGTGTGAAATGCCCAGCCAGGTACGATCTTCAAAGGATGTTTCTTCAGGTACAAAATGTTGAAAAGTGAGGCTGACAAGATTAAGAATTATTCAAATGTGGTGTAACTTTCTAAACTCATCCATGTATGTGGTTTGGGCATTTTGTATTCATGATCTCTCAAATGAGTTTGTAACAATGATTGGGATTGGGAATACTGTAATTTTTCTCACATTTGTATTATTGTATAAATATCTTGAACATTGCTAGACCATCAAAATTAAAGGCTGAGTCATGAGTCATTTACTGTTTTTACCATCAAACTCTCTCTGAAGTATTATGACCGAATTAAAAAAAAAATAAAAAAATAAAAAAATTCCGACCTACCTACCCTATTTCCTGATGTCACGTTTATCGAAAACAGACATTTTTCTTATATTGCCTTAGTGGTTGAAATACTCAAAAAGTCCCTAGAAAATTCGGTCAATCATGTGTGGTCATAAAATTCATTCGACCGTAGATTTACCCAGAAACCATTGCGATACTATACACTTTTTTTTCAAACGTACTTCATTTACATATTTCAAGATGGCGGTCCCAACACTGAGTTCCCAACCGGGGACTCAGCTGTCTCGGAGTATAGACAAAGTATTAGAAGACGCTCAGGTGTCAGGGTGTGTTAATCTTAGCGGAAGGAAACTTAAGGACTTTCCCTATATATCGAAAAAGTACGAGAATGAACTCGCTGACACGGTGGAAGTAGGTAAGTACGAATCAACTGGATGATTCCCTTGCGCTGCCCGCTGCCGTTCAAAACACACGTACACTACGATCGGATAACTGTTGTTGTCGTATTGAAAACAGGTTGGTCTTCCTAACTGTTGTCCGCTCTTGCTGATTTTTGGTTGTAGGCATTGGGAAAGGATCGTGGACATCTTTTCAGTGTTTTACGTGATCATCATCATCAACATAAATACATCAAAGCAAATACCCGTCCTCTGTAAACTCTGTTGACCGTACTGTGCCCCCGTCATCCGATCGAATACCAATGAAATTACGTTACTACGAATAATGGTAGCTCAACTTTCAAATACTTGACATTCTCTCGTTTTACATCTTTCAAGCAACATTTTAGGTTATATTTAGGATGTTTCTTTATGATAACCTTAGATATCCTCGTTAATTATATAACACCCTTCCCGTAAATCTGAGGTGAACAGACGAGCATAGTTTCCTGAATAAGTGGACTTCATAATACGTTGATCGTGTTTTCTGAACATGTGGGATGTAAATTAAGTCAACGACCAGCTGCGGGAAAATGCCGTTAGAATATTCCTGCAGCATATTCCGCAAGCTGTTTAAGTATACATGGTGCGTATATTTAAAAAGACGAGGTTAAACGTGTCGGGTTCTAGTTACTCCCGTCAAAACTTCAAGTTGTATGCATGGACGGACGTACGGTGTGTGTGACAACTGTACATGTACATCACTAGTATGTAGTCGGGTTAGTATTATCGACAATGTGAAATTTGAACCGATGAGTCAGTCAGATCTCGGGTCAGGACACACCCCAGACTCGACCAGACAGGCTTCTGGACATGTTCACCATTCAAGTTCAAGTTCCTAGTAGAGTAAAACAATGACATGAATTGATGACCAAGTTGACTACAAATTAGTACATAAAAATGTAGTAATTCTAGTATTATTAATTATATTTTCAGAATGAGTTGCTTGTATTTGGCCCAGCTTTGTTTATTGTTTCTTTATCTCTGTATTTTAGTTGGCTCATCTCATTTTGATAGATTGTTTTAAAGATAATTGATTATTTGATAGGCTTCCCTGTAGCTGTAATGATAATTATGATTTTAATTGTCATTACAAATCCAATTGTAGTGTTTTACAGCAAATGTATCAATTTGGTAACTTGGCATGATTTGTATAATGTAGCACACCCAAGAACAGAATTACAAACATTAGTTACTAATGTAACTGCAATTGACCAAAGAAACCAAAGAGTTGTGAATAACCAGGCATTTTTTTTGAGAAAACAGCCCTACCTTTGTAAAAACCATGTCAAGCATTTCCTCACAAATCTCCATATCCTAGACTAAGGTGTAGCAGGAAATGTTTAATCTTTGAGAATATTGAGATATTGTTATACATCCAAGTACAAAACAATCACCCATTGATGGCTCTATTGTGGATTCTCTACATTTTTGCCTGACAATAGTGGACAAAGCGCATGTTTGTATGTGAAAGTGTTACACATTCTTTGTTGGTGATGTATTGTTTATGTAGACCAAACACAGACAGTGTGTACAAGTATTACCACTTCTAATGTTTAATGCCATATCTGTTTACTATTACAATAATGACTGTCCTTGTATACATGAAAATTGATACAGTACATATTTTGATATCATATTTATAGTCATTGACAGACACTTTTAAAGAAAGAAACACATCTTAACTCAATTTGATATTTTCATAAAACCATGCATTTAAAATCCGAATAAATCAAAATCAAACTAATCTGTACATTTCTAACCAAAATATTTCAAATCTTACCCAATTTTGATATTATTTTCAAAGAAAGAATAAACCAAGATTTCAGTTCTTTATATCATTGATATGTTTGAGATTTGAGGGAAAGAATCTTTACTGAACTCAGATACCTTATTGTCATTAATATATTGCATTTGTGTGTTTACAACTTGGTGTTTTGTTTTGTGTTGTGCAGATTCTGTACAGATACTTTTCCATTCAAACTGTTGATTTTATTGCGAATATTAAAACCTAATGTTAATCAAATATTAGGACGTGGATATTCATGAAGTCTTCAATATTTGAAAGTAACTCCAAACAAAGTATTCCTTTTGTGGTCTAGCAGTCATATTATATACTGAAAGAGCTAAAAAAAATTGTGTGTTTCGGATAACCCAACTGACCCTAGTTTAAGCCGCTGACCCCTAAACAGTAAACATTTTTTTTTATACATTAAAAACAAACAGATAAAAAATTCATTGTTTTCTTGACCTTCACAGATGCCTGTTTTCTTTCCCCAGTGATGTCAGGACATATTTCATAAAAACTAGAACAGAAGGGGTATTCTGACCAACATTTAGTTTTGGGTTGAAGCAATATTTTTCAAAAATAAAAACAGTTACAAACTTGAAATACAATCCAGACCTACATACCCTATTCTCTGAGGCCATGTTATTGGAAATATACAGTTATTTTTTTTCCCTTCTTAGCTTTACTCTCACTTAGAGTGACAGCAACGTAGAGTGAAACAATAACGATAATCTTTCGTCTATCAATAATAATATTTCATATTCTATATATTATATAATTTGTCAGGATGATGCAATAACAATTACAATATAAATGATATCAATAAATATAGATTAAAAATAACTAAATAGTGAGATGAATGGACTTATGATTTTACAGATATCAATAAAATCTCATATTTTCTGCTAGGCAATACTGTAATAAATGTACTCTGTGATAGGTTGATGTAGTAGTTGTTAGTCTTAGCATGCATAATGTAATTGTCTATGTGTAATTACATGTATTGTATTATTCATTAATTCTCACATTTATTCAGTGATAATATTAAGGGATAATTTCATGTCTCCGTGGCATCTCGCGATCTCACCTCTCCGTGGAATCTGGCGATCTCACTGCGGTTATCAGATGTGATTGATATTATCAGGGGTAAGAGTATGTTAAGATAGGTGTAATCATCTGTATGTAATTGCATAACTGTATTACACTCCTAAAGTCACACATTAGATCCATACATTTATAATGCAATATGGGATAATATTCTGTATCTCCTGGGAGTCTACCAATCTCTGGTTATCAAATGTGATTAATGTTAGCAGAGGTGCAACAATATGTCAAAATAGATGTAACTTTCTGTAATATGTAATTATACAAATTTTATTAGATTCATAAATTCACACATTCATCCATTATAAAGTGATGATATATGATAATTCCACCCATTTCGCTGTGGTTTAACATGTGATTAATATTATCAGTGTGGTAACCTTGTATTTATTTCAATGTACACACATGTATTTACATGTACATAACATGGTATAGTATACACATACACTATATGATAAACTTTTTTGAGTGCATACATCACATGTACTATAGTATTACCAGGGCAGTGCAGTTTCAATATGTATCCCGAGTTTGGAGCTCTTTTGTGTTGCAAGGAATGAAGTATTCAATAACCAGAGCTGTTGGCAGCTGGGGAGATAGCAGTCGCATATTTAATGCACGTAGTATTGGCTTTATTGTGCCCCCCCCCCCCCCCCAAAAAAAAAAAAAAAAAAAAAGAAAAAAAAGAAAAAAAAGAAAAAAAGAAAGGAAAAGATAGTCAAAAACACAAAAAGAACAACAAGATCAACAAATGCCTATTTAGAAGTTATAGCATATTAGCTAATGTTAATACTTTTATATGTATAATATATTGTTTACTCAGTTACATAGAATGGTAGGTCTCATTTAAAACTCTGTGTGAGGTCCCAACCTGCTGGAAGTCAATGTACTTTTAGTGACCTGAGGCACAACTGAGGGTCAGTACATTTGGGTCAAGTTTATCTTTCCTGTGTTATTGTTGTGCTCCCAAACTTTCCAAAGTTGAAGTCAAGAAATCAATAATCCATGGAGTAATCAAAAGACACATAAAAGACGAGCAAAGTACATTTTGGAGATATGAAATGTGATTATGAAGCCTTCTCCTTGGGATCAGATTTTAACCATATCCATATCCATAGCCATATCCATATCCATATTCATATTCATATTCATATTCATATTCATATTCATATTCATATTCATATTCATATTCACATTCATATTCATATCCATATTGATGAATCCTTCAAATAGAGAACATTGTCAAGTAAAGTATAATTTAGAATGAGTTTTATGAGAAGTCAGACTAAGTACAAATAACATTCATCTAAAAAAATATTTGACAAACACAAACACAAACTTTGTGTTTTGGTCAAGGTTGGGAACCCCAGTAATGGAATAGGGAAAAGGTGTGAAAGGCTAGTGGCCCAGTTTCCTATATAATCTACCATAAGTTTGTTTTTGAACTCTTGTATTTCTATTTCTAGTGCAATATCAGAGAATGCTTCTAATACTAATAGCAAAAACAACTTCAGAGCATTATATAGATTGATTGTAATTTTATACTCTAGTATTTTTCAGAACAGTGTAATTATTTCAAGTGTGTATCAAAACAATCAACTGGTTCCAAAAAAATGTTTGCTAGTATTTTTGTAATGTCAGAAGTGTTATTGTTTGGGGGAAGAATGGGGAGGGGGAGATCTCCCTCTTAGGCCCCCAATTGATGGCTGTTGAAGTGATTATCAAGCCCAGGGGGAACTCTATCTCAATTATAGCATAATGTATTCTCATTGAATAACAGACATGAACATTGGTGGCATTTTTGAGAAAGTTTAGAAGACATTTGATATGCAGTGTTATGACTTTGGTGATCTTGTCCTACTTTGGTATTTGATGGTTTGATGCTGTATTACCATTCCATACATGTATGGTCAATGAATTGAAGACAGTCGGCTAGCCCATATCTGGGTTTGCAATGGATTTTTGAAAGTCTGGCTATCTTTCATGTATACTGCAATTTTGAACTATGTAATATAAAAACTGTAATGTTTTAATTTCTCCACATGCCAATAAGAACAATAATCATATGTGGTATGGTATACTGAGAAGTTGCATGTAAGTTATAGTAGATGTTTTGTGGGCCCACTATGTTTTCATTTTAATGACATTTCAATGTCATACAGAAATCAAAGAAATATATGAACTATGAATGTTATATGTGACAAATATTGTTGTCTAGGTAACTATTTCTGTTTCTATTGGTAGGGCGTTCTTGATGTAAGGTCAGAGATGGATGTTATAACGTAAATGTATGTCTACAGGGTTATTGTAATTATTTACATTCAGTGTGTTATACAAAACCATTACACAGTTCCTGTCTGATGTATAGACCCTGTATGTCATTTGGTAGAACTAGCCAACCATGACTATCACCACTTCCAGTGTACAGGCCATGTACAGTCAGTAGGTCTTCAGAAGATCTAACTAAACATAATGTTAGCAAATGAATATTGGCCTTGTAAAGTACAGTGGTAGTTATATACAATTTGTGTTCAAATATCATTAAAATGTGGCAAACAATAATTATATATTCATCTAAGTGTCTCTTTGACATTTTGTTGTTAGAATCTACTGGTATATTTTATGTAGGTTGTGTCATGACCTTTATACACAGTTGCTGTCAGTCTTTCTTTTGTTGTATTTTCAGGTGGTCATTTCCCATCTTATATAAAGAAATATGAAGGAACATAGACATGTGTGAATTTTGTCAATGTAATTTGATATATTATAAGATAAATATATGCTTGTCAGTAAGATATTGAAATGTTGTGTGAAACATATGTATGTACATGTATTGTCAATATGCAAAGGACCACAGTACTAGAAAAAATAGCATTCCATTACTCAGCAGTTTTGTGAAAGTCAAAAATGAAGTGACACTTTGTAGATTTAGAAATCCAACCCAGTACGTCGTAGTTTTGTCCGGCTGACCGTAGAAGTATTAACATTATCAGCAGGTTTGGTTGAAAAATATGGATTATGAAAAAAATGCAAAATTATTATATAAACAAATATGTATTGTAGCATTTTATGCCGATTTATGTATCAATACTATCATGTTACTTTGATATTACAGATGGCAGGATCTCACTTGTTTGCCATTATCGTGTTGCCATATCTAGTTTGGAAGATAATGCAATTTGTGGAAACAATTATTAACAAAACTTGCATATTGATATTTTAGTATTATACCATGCACAAGCCAAGTTGAACACCCAAAATAAGAAAGTTCTACCCAGATCGTTCTATGTCACTACAACGATCGTCTATGTCACAATAATTTGTGTCTACATCACTGGTTCTGCTGTGTTTGAAATATTAGTCAAAATATTCAAAATTGCCATTTGTTCCTCCATTTTTCTCTGATATTTATTGGCACTAGTATAATTACGTTATCCTCCAATATTTTCATTCAGCTGGAAAATACTTGTAACCTAAGGGTTTTGTCACTATGAGTCTTATGACTTCAAGAGAGACAAAGCCCCCTTAGTTGACTTATATTTTGCTTGGTTGAATGAAGAAAAATATTGGGGGATAACGTGTAATTAAACCAACCTCACATCATTATTTTGAATGGTACAAACTGTACATGTATAAATGAATATTCAGATTCATACATAATATTTGTTAGTCATATATCTAAATATAGTCTTTCATTATTTTCATATTTAATAATATGACAGCTTCCTCTCTTATCTCTTTATTTTTTAGATTGTAAATTTTAGTCACATATAATTGATTTTCAGTTGAACTAAAGCTTTAGTGTGAATGGCCATCATGATTTTAATCCGTAAATTTGATTGTCGGAATGATAACATGGCAACGTGTGACATTTTTAACCACTTTTATGCTATCTATATTTAGACGAGTGCAGTAACCTGTATAATTAATATACTTTCCCTGCAGATTGTCAGTTTCGTTTATTTCTGCTATGATTAGGTATAAATTGCATTGTTGTATCATGTTACCGTGGTGATCAAAATTACATTTTTGTTATCACTCTCTGTTTTCAAAGATTATGAGTATAAGATAGAAATTAAATTTGATCACATAGACCGGTTTTCAGTTTCGTACATTCGTGAGATTGTAGGAATTGTTCCCGTACATCACCCATGTCAATGTCTGAGTGTGTAGTCTGGAACTGATAACACTTTCCTGGAGTGTGAGTAGGAACATCTGGAATTATGGACAGTTTTTCCTGATATTGGGTGAATTCCAATGCAAACTTTATCTGTCATGTTTACTAAGAATTGAACAGTCTTACACTTTGCTATGTGTGTTAGTTAGTAGTAGTGACGGAGTAATGCTACTGGATGTGTAATATAGTAAATATCAAGTACCCTTACTTCATACTATTAGATAACCTGGAATGCATACAATCTATTATTGGGGTTTTAGTCATTACATTCAATGATTGGGCAGACTTTTCTGCTGAAGTTTTAGAACTCTCGTAATAAAGTGGAATTTCCACCAAATGTCACCATATCTATAAGCATTGTTTGTCAATGTCAAAAAAGGATAGAAGAGAAATTTTTAGTGTCATAAATACATTTCTACAAGTTTTCGGGAGTGGGAACCCAAAGTATATGTGTGTGAAGGGGGTGAGGGACTGGCTGTGTATACTGACCTGTGAACAGAAAGAAATTAGTGGCAAAATGTCTTTAAACTTGTCTTGATTTCATCACATTCTACTTTATATTAAGATGTGAAGATAACATACTCATGATGCTGATTTTCTCAAAAAGAAAAGAAAAGAGAATACACCTTTCAACATTGCCTGAACTGAAGGGTTAAATTGATAATACCGTAACTTACTTGCAGGACTAATTCAGCTCATCGATATTTGTGAAAAATTCAGATTAGAATTTAGTGTGATTATAATCAACAATAAAATATGAATTTGAGAAGCTTTACAGCATGAAATCCATGTACTAGCCACAAGGTATTTCATTTCCTGAAGTGTGCTATTTACAGCATGTACTTGTAGTTAGAAAACTCAGATCGCCATGGGGCTTGAATCAATAATGTATGAACCCTGGGGCTGTACTTCCAGAATTAATCCATTTTACACAAACACAGTTACAGTTAAATGTACACTTTGTTTTCTTTGAAATAGTATTGATTTTGATTTAAGGGACCGTGGATGATATGTGACAAAACAATTAAAAAATTGCAGAGTATTGATATCAGATAGGATGTGGATGTGAGTAAAATCTGAGTGAAATCTGAGTGAAATGCGAATGAAATTTGAATGAAATCTGAATGAAATTTGAATGAAATCTGAGTGAAATCTGAGTGAAAGGTGAATGAAATGTGAATGAAATTTGAATGAAATTTGAATGAAATCTGAGTGAAATCTGAGTGAAATGTGAATGAAATTTGAGTGAAATGTGAATGAAATCTGAGTGAAATGTGAATGAAATCTGAGTGAAATGTGAGTGAAATTTGAGTGAAATGTGAATGAAATCTGAATGAAATGTGAATGAAATCGGAGTGAAATGTGAATGAAATCGGAGTGAAATGTGAGTGAAATTTGAGTGAAATGTGAGTGAAATCTGAATGAAATGTGAGTGAAATGTGAATGAAATTTGAGTGAAATCTGAGTGAAATTTGAGTGAAGTCTGAGTGAAATGTGAGTGGAACCTGAGTGAAATTTGAGTAAAGTCTGAGTGAAATGTGAATGAAATCTGAGTGAAATCTGAGTGAAATGTGAGTGAAAACTTAGTGAAATTTGAGTGGAATCTGAATGAAATTGATATCACTTCATGCCTGGGTATTGTAATACAACACACAGAGACATTTGTTTGTGTAAGAGATATGAAACAGTCTGATGAATTATATCAACAATTAATTTGATAGCTATGTCATTATTTTATATATACAGAATGTACTTTAGGAGATTTATCCCTTTGTTACCAGGTTCTGAAACCTTTGCAAACTCATAGTCGATGGATTCTAGACTATTTTGACCAGGCAGAAGTCAACGTATAAATTTACAATTCACAACTTGATATACTAGATTTTGTGTTTCTTGCATGTGCAAAAAATTTATCTAGTCACATAAATAGTTAGTCTTTTGACTTTTAATAGTGCTGTACTTTGATGAGGCACATTTTAATAATGGAGATTAAGGTAGGTATAATAAAAACTGAAGATACAGACATGGCTTTGTTCGTGTCCTATCATTTTATCAGTACCCCCTCCCCTTCTTCAATTTTGCAAACATTACCCCTGCAGACAGTCATCAATGTATTTGAAATCAAATCCTTTGAGGATTAGGAAACCCAGCTAGGAATATATTTTTTTTCAGGTCAGGGTCAGTTTGTGTTTACCTTTCTTTGTGTTCATGAAGCCAGTGAGAAAACAGTTGGTACTATGAACTATGGCGGCATAATTAAAATAAACATTAGAGTAGTTCACTCAGTAGTCAATACTGTATGACTGGCATTGTTTAATGAACTATGGATGGCAGGGATTGCCCTTCAACACACCAAAGAAAAAAGACATTATTCCATAACAACTGAGATATACACTGTATACAGTGCATCTGTGAGAAATATTACTGTGCTATATGTATATGTATGTAGCCATAACTGGCATTAAGACAGACTATAGATTCCTTGAAGTCGAAGTGATATATTAGGACCTGCCCCCCCCCCCCCCCACACACACACACACACATACACACACACACACACATACACTTACAAATTTGATGTCCACGGAAATAAACTATTGTGTTATGCAAGTAAAAACATTGTCATGAAAAAGATTTGGTGAAAAATCTAAGTGGAACTGAAGTTTTTGTGTTCAAAATGTCAATACACACACACACACACACACACACACACACACACACATGTAATTGTTATCAAGCTTGGGGTGAGGGTTCAATAACAAGGATTGGAATATCCTGTGATTTCAAGAGAAATTTGTAATTGAGGACTTGTCAGTTCTACTTGTCAAAAATATTGAAAATATTCACTTGAAAATTTGTATAACATAATTAACTTGTCATGTTGTCTTAAAATGATATGTTAAATTTTACAGAAACTGTTGGCACTTCAAACCAGGTTGTGACGCAAAAAAACTCATTTACTGTACATGTTGTATACTTAAATCATAAACAAGTAAATTAACATTCACAGCTTGCTTGTGAAGTGAAAAAAATTAATTTCCCCTATGAAAACTGTAGAAGTCATTGAACAACCACATTTCCTGTCAGGTATTTAAATTAAATTCTTGTGTAAACACTGAAAATGTCAAAACAGTTAAAATTTGACATCAGAAATATTGTTTGTATGTGTACTTGTCACAGGTTGTCATAGCAACACACTAGTGTCATGATGTTAGTATACTTAGCTGTCTCAACTCCAATAGTGTTGTCAGAGATGGTTTAGTAATTAAATAGTATCTGCAAATTCAATTTATACATGTGTATTTGTTGAAATTAGTGAATAACTTGGACCTTGTCATTAGTCACCTAGTTACTTTAGTATGTGGTGTATCATATTTATACTAAGATAACATATGTATGTATTGTGCTTTTATTAGCTCACATAGTGGCCGCGTAGCGGCTCAATGACTAGTACGCATATGCGTCCTATGCAATTTTTTTTTTTTTTTTTTTTAGGGGGGGGGGGGGGTTACCCACGGATCCATTGTGGCACAATGACTATGCATGCACATTCTATATACTAAGTGCATTCATTCATGCAGAGGATGCTATTATCATCATGAGACAGTCAGTCATAGTCTACCCTGCGTGAGCTTATGGGCTTTGCCTAGTTATGATGTTATTTTATATATTAGATTATTGTACCTATGTGAAACTAAGGCAATTAGTGTTCAGTTATTTAATGGGTGTTGTTCAGATCAGGTTTTGTAGAAGGTGCCATCTTGAAATTGATATGATGTGGATTATGAAATAAAATGAAAAAAAGAAAAGAATGTAAGACCAGGGTCTTTACATGTACATGATATGATGGACATACATATATATCGTAAACATTGTATTTATATTCTGTGCCATTTTTGGGGGTAAGACCAGGGTCATTACATGTACATGATATGATGGACATACATATATATCGTAAACATTGTATTTATATTCTGTGCCATTTTTGGGGGTAAGACCAGGGTCATTACATGTACATGATATGATATGATGGACATACATATATTGTAAACATTGTATTTATATTCTGTGCATTTTTTTTGGTAAGACCAGGGTCATTACATGTACATGATATGATGGCCATACGTGTGTATTGTAAACATTGTATTTTATATCCTGTGTCTGACATTTTCCCACGAAGGGTTACATGTACATGTAAATCATATGACAGTTTTACCCTTTGTGTTATCTAGATATAAATTATAGTTTAAATATGGTTTCTGTTTTCACTGTCAAACAAATATGAGGTATAGGTTCTCTATTTCATGGTACACATAACTGCTGATATGGGGTATGGGTTCTCAATTTCATTGTATTAAAATGCCCATAATTTACCAGGACAAGTGATCATTGTGAGAAGTTCACATTCTGTTTTGCACTGTTTGAAATGGTTCACTTCATCTGCATTTTCAGCCAAAATGCAATATTTAGTTAAACTTTAAAAGTGTGTACCAGATACTCATATTTTATTATATACTGTATGCACCAGAGATGACTTGCACTGGTGTGCACAGCATACTAGTGGTATTTTCACTGCAGTGCAGTACTGAAAACATTATTGCATACCTACTTGCAAATGATATGCAAATGAGGACACAATTGTTCGCTGCACATGAAATTGCGTGATCACGCTGTATGATTTTTATGAAAATTTGCCATTTCAGATAAACATATGTAATAATAACAGAACCCCATGCCACATGAGTTCCAGTATACTCAGGGGTATTTGTACCCATGCTTGCAGTGTTTTCTGCTGCACTTTGCTTGAAACGTAGGTAAAATACCAAGAGAAGTTGGATAAATTTTACCTACTCTGTA